>NW_023493763.1:0-30000 GCF_013265735.2 Oncorhynchus mykiss
ACCAATCGGTCGCCGAAGGGACGGGCACCTTCATTGGACAAGAACCATGGTCATTGGATGAACCAAACCCACAAGGTGATAGCTGGGATAGAGCACCTGCCCAGGACAAGGCTCAATATCCTCCCACCACCAAGCTGGGCAACGTGGATCAAAAGTTAGGACACATCGGGCGCCGAAGGGTCTGGTCAAACCACTAAATCGGTCGCCGGCGGGAAAATGTCCAAAGTACCATGGTTCTGAGGGTCTGACTTCCCTCAAAACTGTCCGTTACTCATTTTCTATTCGGACTGAGCAGTTTGACACCACCCCCGTCTCTCTAGGACATGGAAGTCCTGTTGCCAAAAACCAGGTTTCTGAAATCGCGCCGGTACCTGTCTGGTCGACCCGCCACTGAGTGTGTAATCCAAAACAGGCCAAATATCGATGAAGCCCTGAACCTCACAGGGCTTCTGTGCGCCCCACCATCGGGGGTCAAATTCAACAAAAACGTGATAAATCAAAAAGTACACATCCGATCTTGATGGGGTTTTTTTTGCACGAAAGTGCATAAATAGACGAGCATTTACATTCAATTAAAAACGTTTTTGTATAAAACATTTTAATAGGAAATCGTGTTTCAAGTTTTGGGAAAAAAGTGAATGTCACAGGATGCATAGGTTCCTGTGGATGCGAATTTTTTTTTACATTATGTAATTGTTGCCCATCACGAGAGAGGGTATGAGACGAAATTTGGGACCTCTAGCCCTTCGGGAAGTATTTTTAATCATTTTTTGAAAATTACAGAAATTGGTCGAAAAAATGACAGAGTCCCACTTTTCACAGCCGTGCACCTGGTGATTGAAAACGTGCATCTGGTAACCCAAAAATGCGGTTCTCAATGCGCTTGCCGGTGTTACAGATATACATGTCCGATAATGATGCACCCTACTACGGACCTTTTTCAATGGGGGTCGGCCTGAATTATTTATGGAAGGTATGATTACTTTTTTTTTCTCCGTGCAACTGGTGATTGAAAACGTGCACCTGGTCACCCAAAACACGGTTCTCTATGCGGTTAGCGGTGTTCCCGAGATTCATGTCCGATAATGATGCACCCTACTACGGACCTTTTCAATGGGGGCCGGTCCGAATTATTTATGGAAGGTATGATTTTTTTTTTCTCTCTCCGTGCAACTGGTGATTGAAAACGTGCATCTGGTAACCCAAAACACGGTTCTCTATGCGGTTAGCGGTGTTCCCGAGATTCATGTCCGATAATGATGCACCCTACTACGGACCTTTTCAATGGGGGCCGGTCCGAATTATTTATGGAAGGTATGATTTTTTTTTTTTTTTCAACACTTTTCCCCTCTTTTTCTCTCTCTGCCGGGGCCGGCCCTGGGTGCTTTATGGACGGTTTAAAACATGACTATGGATGCAAATGCTCATTTTCCTCCGTGCACCTGGTGATTGAAAACGTGCATCTGGTAACCCAAAAATTATAAAAGGGTTTTAAATACTTTTACCCGTCATTCTATTGATATAGCCCGCTAGGGGAGTGCCCCACTACGGCCCTCTCTCTGTCAGGGCCGTCCTTGGGTGCTTTTTACACACTTTAAGAAATCACGATGGATGCAGATTGCTATTAATCCTCCGTGCAACTGGTGATTGAAAACGTGCATCTGGTAACCCAAAATTTCAAATATGGTTCAAAATGAATTTAAAGGCACCCCTCTCATTGTTGCCCGCTATGGGAGCACCCCACTAAGGCCCTGTCTCGGTCGGGCCCGTCCTGAGTGCTTTATAGACACTTTAAGAAATCGCGATGGATGCAGATTGCTATTAATCCTCCGTGCAACTGGTGATTGAAAATGTGCAACTGGTGATTGAAAACGTGCACCTGGTCACCCAAAACACGGTTCTCTATGCGGTTAGCGGTGTTCCATCTATTCATGTCCGCTTATGGCGCACCCTACTACGGACCTTTAGCAATGGGGGCCGGCCCGAATTATTTATGGAAGGTCTGATGATGATTTTTTTTTTTTTTTCACCATCTCTTTCTCTCTCTGCCGGGGCCGGCCAAGAGTGCTTTATGGACGGTTTAAAACATGACTATGGATGCAAATGCTCATTTTCCTCCGTGCACCTGGTGATTGAAAACGTGCATCTGGTAACCCAAAAATTATAAAAGGGTTTTAAATACTTTTACCCGTCATTCTATTGATATAGCCCGCTAGGGGAGTGCCCCACTACGGCCCTCTCTCTGTCAGGGCCGTCCTTGGGTGCTTTTTACACACTTTAAGAAATCACGATGGATGCAGATTGCTATTAATCCTCCGTGCAACTGGTGATTGAAAACGTGCATCTGGTAACCCAAAATTTCAAATATGGTTCAAAATGAATTTAAAGGCACCCCTCTCATTGTTGCCCGCTATGGGAGCACCCCACTAAGGCCCTGTCTCGGTCGGGCCCGTCCTGAGTGCTTTATAGACACTTTAAGAAATCGCGATGGATGCAGATTGCTATTAATCCTCCGTGCAACTGGTGATTGAAAATGTGCAACTGGTGATTGAAAACGTGCACCTGGTCACCCAAAACACGGTTCTCTATGCGGTTAGCGGTGTTCCATCTATTCATGTCCGCTTATGGCGCACCCTACTACGGACCTTTAGCAATGGGGGCCGGCCCGAATTATTTATGGAAGGTCTGATGATGATTTTTTTTTTTTTTCACCATCTCTTTCTCTCTCTGCCGGGGCCGGCCAAGAGTGCTTTATGGACGGTTTAAAACATGACTATGGATGCAAATGCTCATTTTCCTCCGTGCACCTGGTGATTGAAAACGTGCATCTGGTAACCCAAAAATTATAAAAGGGTTTTAAATACTTTTACCCGTCATTCTATTGATATAGCCCGCTAGGGGAGTGCCCCACTACGGCCCTCTCTCTGTCAGGGCCGTCCTTGGGTGCTTTTTACACACTTTAAGAAATCACGATGGATGCAGATTGCTATTAATCCTCCGTGCAACTGGTGATTGAAAACGTGCATCTGGTAACCCAAAATTTCAAATATGGTTCAAAATGAATTTAAAGGCACCCCTCTCATTGTTGCCCGCTATGGGAGCACCCCACTAAGGCCCTGTCTCGGTCGGGCCCGTCCTGAGTGCTTTATAGACACTTTAAGAAATCGCGATGGATGCAGATTGCTATTAATCCTCCGTGCAACTGGTGATTGAAAATGTGCAACTGGTGATTGAAAACGTGCACCTGGTCACCCAAAACACGGTTCTCTATGCGGTTAGCGGTGTTCCATCTATTCATGTCCGCTTATGGCGCACCCTACTACGGACCTTTAGCAATGGGGGCCGGCCCGAATTATTTATGGAAGGTCTGATGATGATTTTTTTTTTTTTTTCACCATCTCTTTCTCTCTCTGCCGGGGCCGGCCAAGAGTGCTTTATGGACGGTTTAAAACATGACTATGGATGCAAATGCTCATTTTCCTCCGTGCACCTGGTGATTGAAAACGTGCATCTGGTAACCCAAAAATTATAAAAGGGTTTTAAATACTTTTACCCGTCATTCTATTGATATAGCCCGCTAGGGGAGTGCCCCACTACGGCCCTCTCTCTGTCAGGGCCGTCCTTGGGTGCTTTTTACACACTTTAAGAAATCACGATGGATGCAGATTGCTATTAATCCTCCGTGCAACTGGTGATTGAAAACGTGCATCTGGTAACCCAAAATTTCAAATATGGTTCAAAATGAATTTAAAGGCACCCCTCTCATTGTTGCCCGCTATGGGAGCACCCCACTAAGGCCCTGTCTCGGTCGGGCCCGTCCTGAGTGCTTTATAGACACTTTAAGAAATCGCGATGGATGCAGATTGCTATTAATCCTCCGTGCAACTGGTGATTGAAAATGTGCAACTGGTGATTGAAAACGTGCACCTGGTCACCCAAAACACGGTTCTCTATGCGGTTAGCGGTGTTCCATCTATTCATGTCCGCTTATGGCGCACCCTACTACGGACCTTTAGCAATGGGGGCCGGCCCGAATTATTTATGGAAGGTCTGATGATGATTTTTTTTTTTTTTCACCATCTCTTTCTCTCTCTGCCGGGGCCGGCCAAGAGTGCTTTATGGACGGTTTAAAACATGACTATGGATGCAAATGCTCATTTTCCTCCGTGCACCTGGTGATTGAAAACGTGCATCTGGTAACCCAAAAATTATAAAAGGGTTTTAAATACTTTTACCCGTCATTCTATTGATATAGCCCGCTAGGGGAGTGCCCCACTACGGCCCTCTCTCTGTCAGGGCCGTCCTTGGGTGCTTTTTACACACTTTAAGAAATCACGATGGATGCAGATTGCTATTAATCCTCCGTGCAACTGGTGATTGAAAACGTGCATCTGGTAACCCAAAATTTCAAATATGGTTCAAAATGAATTTAAAGGCACCCCTCTCATTGTTGCCCGCTATGGGAGCACCCCACTAAGGCCCTGTCTCGGTCGGGCCCGTCCTGAGTGCTTTATAGACACTTTAAGAAATCGCGATGGATGCAGATTGCTATTAATCCTCCGTGCAACTGGTGATTGAAAATGTGCAACTGGTGATTGAAAACGTGCACCTGGTCACCCAAAACACGGTTCTCTATGCGGTTAGCGGTGTTCCATCTATTCATGTCCGCTTATGGCGCACCCTACTACGGACCTTTAGCAATGGGGGCCGGCCCGAATTATTTATGGAAGGTCTGATGATGATTTTTTTTTTTTTTCACCATCTCTTTCTCTCTCTGCCGGGGCCGGCCAAGAGTGCTTTATGGACGGTTTAAAACATGACTATGGATGCAAATGCTCATTTTCCTCCGTGCACCTGGTGATTGAAAACGTGCATCTGGTAACCCAAAAATTATAAAAGGGTTTTAAATACTTTTACCCGTCATTCTATTGATATAGCCCGCTAGGGGAGTGCCCCACTACGGCCCTCTCTCTGTCAGGGCCGTCCTTGGGTGCTTTTTACACACTTTAAGAAATCACGATGGATGCAGATTGCTATTAATCCTCCGTGCAACTGGTGATTGAAAACGTGCATCTGGTAACCCAAAATTTCAAATATGGTTCAAAATGAATTTAAAGGCACCCCTCTCATTGTTGCCCGCTATGGGAGCACCCCACTAAGGCCCTGTCTCGGTCGGGCCCGTCCTGAGTGCTTTATAGACACTTTAAGAAATCGCGATGGATGCAGATTGCTATTAATCCTCCGTGCAACTGGTGATTGAAAATGTGCAACTGGTGATTGAAAACGTGCACCTGGTCACCCAAAACACGGTTCTCTATGCGGTTAGCGGTGTTCCATCTATTCATGTCCGCTTATGGCGCACCCTACTACGGACCTTTAGCAATGGGGGCCGGCCCGAATTATTTATGGAAGGTCTGATGATGATTTTTTTTTTTTTTCACCATCTCTTTCTCTCTCTGCCGGGGCCGGCCAAGAGTGCTTTATGGACGGTTTAAAACATGACTATGGATGCAAATGCTCATTTTCCTCCGTGCACCTGGTGATTGAAAACGTGCATCTGGTAACCCAAAAATTATAAAAGGGTTTTAAATACTTTTACCCGTCATTCTATTGATATAGCCCGCTAGGGGAGTGCCCCACTACGGCCCTCTCTCTGTCAGGGCCGTCCTTGGGTGCTTTTTACACACTTTAAGAAATCACGATGGATGCAGATTGCTATTAATCCTCCGTGCAACTGGTGATTGAAAACGTGCATCTGGTAACCCAAAATTTCAAATATGGTTCAAAATGAATTTAAAGGCACCCCTCTCATTGTTGCCCGCTATGGGAGCACCCCACTAAGGCCCTGTCTCGGTCGGGCCCGTCCTGAGTGCTTTATAGACACTTTAAGAAATCGCGATGGATGCAGATTGCTATTAATCCTCCGTGCAACTGGTGATTGAAAATGTGCAACTGGTGATTGAAAACGTGCACCTGGTCACCCAAAACACGGTTCTCTATGCGGTTAGCGGTGTTCCATCTATTCATGTCCGCTTATGGCGCACCCTACTACGGACCTTTAGCAATGGGGGCCGGCCCGAATTATTTATGGAAGGTCTGATGATGATTTTTTTTTTTTTTCACCATCTCTTTCTCTCTCTGCCGGGGCCGGCCAAGAGTGCTTTATGGACGGTTTAAAACATGACTATGGATGCAAATGCTCATTTTCCTCCGTGCACCTGGTGATTGAAAACGTGCATCTGGTAACCCAAAAATTATAAAAGGGTTTTAAATACTTTTACCCGTCATTCTATTGATATAGCCCGCTAGGGGAGTGCCCCACTACGGCCCTCTCTCTGTCAGGGCCGTCCTTGGGTGCTTTTTACACACTTTAAGAAATCACGATGGATGCAGATTGCTATTAATCCTCCGTGCAACTGGTGATTGAAAACGTGCATCTGGTAACCCAAAATTTCAAATATGGTTCAAAATGAATTTAAAGGCACCCCTCTCATTGTTGCCCGCTATGGGAGCACCCCACTAAGGCCCTGTCTCGGTCGGGCCCGTCCTGAGTGCTTTATAGACACTTTAAGAAATCGCGATGGATGCAGATTGCTATTAATCCTCCGTGCAACTGGTGATTGAAAATGTGCAACTGGTGATTGAAAACGTGCACCTGGTCACCCAAAACACGGTTCTCTATGCGGTTAGCGGTGTTCCATCTATTCATGTCCGCTTATGGCGCACCCTACTACGGACCTTTAGCAATGGGGGCCGGCCCGAATTATTTATGGAAGGTCTGATGATGATTTTTTTTTTTTTTCACCATCTCTTTCTCTCTCTGCCGGGGCCGGCCAAGAGTGCTTTATGGACGGTTTAAAACATGACTATGGATGCAAATGCTCATTTTCCTCCGTGCACCTGGTGATTGAAAACGTGCATCTGGTAACCCAAAAATTATAAAAGGGTTTTAAATACTTTTACCCGTCATTCTATTGATATAGCCCGCTAGGGGAGTGCCCCACTACGGCCCTCTCTCTGTCAGGGCCGTCCTTGGGTGCTTTTTACACACTTTAAGAAATCACGATGGATGCAGATTGCTATTAATCCTCCGTGCAACTGGTGATTGAAAACGTGCATCTGGTAACCCAAAATTTCAAATATGGTTCAAAATGAATTTAAAGGCACCCCTCTCATTGTTGCCCGCTATGGGAGCACCCCACTAAGGCCCTGTCTCGGTCGGGCCCGTCCTGAGTGCTTTATAGACACTTTAAGAAATCGCGATGGATGCAGATTGCTATTAATCCTCCGTGCAACTGGTGATTGAAAATGTGCAACTGGTGATTGAAAACGTGCACCTGGTCACCCAAAACACGGTTCTCTATGCGGTTAGCGGTGTTCCATCTATTCATGTCCGCTTATGGCGCACCCTACTACGGACCTTTAGCAATGGGGGCCGGCCCGAATTATTTATGGAAGGTCTGATGATGATTTTTTTTTTTTTTCACCATCTCTTTCTCTCTCTGCCGGGGCCGGCCAAGAGTGCTTTATGGACGGTTTAAAACATGACTATGGATGCAAATGCTCATTTTCCTCCGTGCACCTGGTGATTGAAAACGTGCATCTGGTAACCCAAAAATTATAAAAGGGTTTTAAATACTTTTACCCGTCATTCTATTGATATAGCCCGCTAGGGGAGTGCCCCACTACGGCCCTCTCTCTGTCAGGGCCGTCCTTGGGTGCTTTTTACACACTTTAAGAAATCACGATGGATGCAGATTGCTATTAATCCTCCGTGCAACTGGTGATTGAAAACGTGCATCTGGTAACCCAAAATTTCAAATATGGTTCAAAATGAATTTAAAGGCACCCCTCTCATTGTTGCCCGCTATGGGAGCACCCCACTAAGGCCCTGTCTCGGTCGGGCCCGTCCTGAGTGCTTTATAGACACTTTAAGAAATCGCGATGGATGCAGATTGCTATTAATCCTCCGTGCAACTGGTGATTGAAAATGTGCAACTGGTGATTGAAAACGTGCACCTGGTCACCCAAAACACGGTTCTCTATGCGGTTAGCGGTGTTCCATCTATTCATGTCCGCTTATGGCGCACCCTACTACGGACCTTTAGCAATGGGGGCCGGCCCGAATTATTTATGGAAGGTCTGATGATGATTTTTTTTTTTTTTCACCATCTCTTTCTCTCTCTGCCGGGGCCGGCCAAGAGTGCTTTATGGACGGTTTAAAACATGACTATGGATGCAAATGCTCATTTTCCTCCGTGCACCTGGTGATTGAAAACGTGCATCTGGTAACCCAAAAATTATAAAAGGGTTTTAAATACTTTTACCCGTCATTCTATTGATATAGCCCGCTAGGGGAGTGCCCCACTACGGCCCTCTCTCTGTCAGGGCCGTCCTTGGGTGCTTTTTACACACTTTAAGAAATCACGATGGATGCAGATTGCTATTAATCCTCCGTGCAACTGGTGATTGAAAACGTGCATCTGGTAACCCAAAATTTCAAATATGGTTCAAAATGAATTTAAAGGCACCCCTCTCATTGTTGCCCGCTATGGGAGCACCCCACTAAGGCCCTGTCTCGGTCGGGCCCGTCCTGAGTGCTTTATAGACACTTTAAGAAATCGCGATGGATGCAGATTGCTATTAATCCTCCGTGCAACTGGTGATTGAAAATGTGCAACTGGTGATTGAAAACGTGCACCTGGTCACCCAAAACACGGTTCTCTATGCGGTTAGCGGTGTTCCATCTATTCATGTCCGCTTATGGCGCACCCTACTACGGACCTTTAGCAATGGGGGCCGGCCCGAATTATTTATGGAAGGTCTGATGATGATTTTTTTTTTTTTTTCACCATCTCTTTCTCTCTCTGCCGGGGCCGGCCAAGAGTGCTTTATGGACGGTTTAAAACATGACTATGGATGCAAATGCTCATTTTCCTCCGTGCACCTGGTGATTGAAAACGTGCATCTGGTAACCCAAAAATTATAAAAGGGTTTTAAATACTTTTACCCGTCATTCTATTGATATAGCCCGCTAGGGGAGTGCCCCACTACGGCCCTCTCTCTGTCAGGGCCGTCCTTGGGTGCTTTTTACACACTTTAAGAATCACGATGGATGCAGATTGCTATTAATCCTCCGTGCAACTGGTGATTGAAAACGTGCATCTGGTAACCCAAAATTTCAAATATGGTTCAAAATGAATTTAAAGGCACCCCTCTCATTGTTGCCCGCTATGGGAGCACCCCACTAAGGCCCTGTCTCGGTCGGGCCCGTCCTGAGTGCTTTATAGACACTTTAAGAAATCGCGATGGATGCAGATTGCTATTAATCCTCCGTGCAACTGGTGATTGAAAATGTGCAACTGGTGATTGAAAACGTGCACCTGGTCACCCAAAACACGGTTCTCTATGCGGTTAGCGGTGTTCCATCTATTCATGTCCGCTTATGGCGCACCCTACTACGGACCTTTAGCAATGGGGGCCGGCCCGAATTATTTATGGAAGGTCTGATGATGATTTTTTTTTTTTTTCACCATCTCTTTCTCTCTCTGCCGGGGCCGGCCAAGAGTGCTTTATGGACGGTTTAAAACATGACTATGGATGCAAATGCTCATTTTCCTCCGTGCACCTGGTGATTGAAAACGTGCATCTGGTAACCCAAAAATTATAAAAGGGTTTTAAATACTTTTACCCGTCATTCTATTGATATAGCCCGCTAGGGGAGTGCCCCACTACGGCCCTCTCTCTGTCAGGGCCGTCCTTGGGTGCTTTTTACACACTTTAAGAAATCACGATGGATGCAGATTGCTATTAATCCTCCGTGCAACTGGTGATTGAAAACGTGCATCTGGTAACCCAAAATTTCAAATATGGTTCAAAATGAATTTAAAGGCACCCCTCTCATTGTTGCCCGCTATGGGAGCACCCCACTAAGGCCCTGTCTCGGTCGGGCCCGTCCTGAGTGCTTTATAGACACTTTAAGAAATCGCGATGGATGCAGATTGCTATTAATCCTCCGTGCAACTGGTGATTGAAAATGTGCAACTGGTGATTGAAAACGTGCACCTGGTCACCCAAAACACGGTTCTCTATGCGGTTAGCGGTGTTCCATCTATTCATGTCCGCTTATGGCGCACCCTACTACGGACCTTTAGCAATGGGGGCCGGCCCGAATTATTTATGGAAGGTCTGATGATGATTTTTTTTTTTTTTTCACCATCTCTTTCTCTCTCTGCCGGGGCCGGCCAAGAGTGCTTTATGGACGGTTTAAAACATGACTATGGATGCAAATGCTCATTTTCCTCCGTGCACCTGGTGATTGAAAACGTGCATCTGGTAACCCAAAAATTATAAAAGGGTTTTAAATACTTTTACCCGTCATTCTATTGATATAGCCCGCTAGGGGAGTGCCCCACTACGGCCCTCTCTCTGTCAGGGCCGTCCTTGGGTGCTTTTTACACACTTTAAGAAATCACGATGGATGCAGATTGCTATTAATCCTCCGTGCAACTGGTGATTGAAAACGTGCATCTGGTAACCCAAAATTTCAAATATGGTTCAAAATGAATTTAAAGGCACCCCTCTCATTGTTGCCCGCTATGGGAGCACCCCACTAAGGCCCTGTCTCGGTCGGGCCCGTCCTGAGTGCTTTATAGACACTTTAAGAAATCGCGATGGATGCAGATTGCTATTAATCCTCCGTGCAACTGGTGATTGAAAATGTGCAACTGGTGATTGAAAACGTGCACCTGGTCACCCAAAACACGGTTCTCTATGCGGTTAGCGGTGTTCCATCTATTCATGTCCGCTTATGGCGCACCCTACTACGGACCTTTAGCAATGGGGGCCGGCCCGAATTATTTATGGAAGGTCTGATGATGATTTTTTTTTTTTTTCACCATCTCTTTCTCTCTCTGCCGGGGCCGGCCAAGAGTGCTTTATGGACGGTTTAAAACATGACTATGGATGCAAATGCTCATTTTCCTCCGTGCACCTGGTGATTGAAAACGTGCATCTGGTAACCCAAAAATTATAAAAGGGTTTTAAATACTTTTACCCGTCATTCTATTGATATAGCCCGCTAGGGGAGTGCCCCACTACGGCCCTCTCTCTGTCAGGGCCGTCCTTGGGTGCTTTTTACACACTTTAAGAAATCACGATGGATGCAGATTGCTATTAATCCTCCGTGCAACTGGTGATTGAAAACGTGCATCTGGTAACCCAAAATTTCAAATATGGTTCAAAATGAATTTAAAGGCACCCCTCTCATTGTTGCCCGCTATGGGAGCACCCCACTAAGGCCCTGTCTCGGTCGGGCCCGTCCTGAGTGCTTTATAGACACTTTAAGAAATCGCGATGGATGCAGATTGCTATTAATCCTCCGTGCAACTGGTGATTGAAAATGTGCAACTGGTGATTGAAAACGTGCACCTGGTCACCCAAAACACGGTTCTCTATGCGGTTAGCGGTGTTCCATCTATTCATGTCCGCTTATGGCGCACCCTACTACGGACCTTTAGCAATGGGGGCCGGCCCGAATTATTTATGGAAGGTCTGATGATGATTTTTTTTTTTTTTCACCATCTCTTTCTCTCTCTGCCGGGGCCGGCCAAGAGTGCTTTATGGACGGTTTAAAACATGACTATGGATGCAAATGCTCATTTTCCTCCGTGCACCTGGTGATTGAAAACGTGCATCTGGTAACCCAAAAATTATAAAAGGGTTTTAAATACTTTTACCCGTCATTCTATTGATATAGCCCGCTAGGGGAGTGCCCCACTACGGCCCTCTCTCTGTCAGGGCCGTCCTTGGGTGCTTTTTACACACTTTAAGAAATCACGATGGATGCAGATTGCTATTAATCCTCCGTGCAACTGGTGATTGAAAACGTGCATCTGGTAACCCAAATTTCAAATATGGTTCAAAATGAATTTAAAGGCACCCCTCTCATTGTTGCCCGCTATGGGAGCACCCCACTAAGGCCCTGTCTCGGTCGGGCCCGTCCTGAGTGCTTTATAGACACTTTAAGAAATCGCGATGGATGCAGATTGCTATTAATCCTCCGTGCAACTGGTGATTGAAAATGTGCAACTGGTGATTGAAAACGTGCACCTGGTCACCCAAAACACGGTTCTCTATGCGGTTAGCGGTGTTCCATCTATTCATGTCCGCTTATGGCGCACCCTACTACGGACCTTTAGCAATGGGGGCCGGCCCGAATTATTTATGGAAGGTCTGATGATGATTTTTTTTTTTTTTCACCATCTCTTTCTCTCTCTGCCGGGGCCGGCCAAGAGTGCTTTATGGACGGTTTAAAACATGACTATGGATGCAAATGCTCATTTTCCTCCGTGCACCTGGTGATTGAAAACGTGCATCTGGTAACCCAAAAATTATAAAAGGGTTTTAAATACTTTTACCCGTCATTCTATTGATATAGCCCGCTAGGGGAGTGCCCCACTACGGCCCTCTCTCTGTCAGGGCCGTCCTTGGGTGCTTTTTACACACTTTAAGAAATCACGATGGATGCAGATTGCTATTAATCCTCCGTGCAACTGGTGATTGAAAACGTGCATCTGGTAACCCAAAATTTCAAATATGGTTCAAAATGAATTTAAAGGCACCCCTCTCATTGTTGCCCGCTATGGGAGCACCCCACTAAGGCCCTGTCTCGGTCGGGCCCGTCCTGAGTGCTTTATAGACACTTTAAGAAATCGCGATGGATGCAGATTGCTATTAATCCTCCGTGCAACTGGTGATTGAAAATGTGCAACTGGTGATTGAAAACGTGCACCTGGTCACCCAAACACGGTTCTCTATGCGGTTAGCGGTGTTCCATCTATTCATGTCCGCTTATGGCGCACCCTACTACGGACCTTTAGCAATGGGGGCCGGCCCGAATTATTTATGGAAGGTCTGATGATGATTTTTTTTTTTTTTTCACCATCTCTTTCTCTCTCTGCCGGGGCCGGCCAAGAGTGCTTTATGGACGGTTTAAAACATGACTATGGATGCAAATGCTCATTTTCCTCCGTGCACCTGGTGATTGAAAACGTGCATCTGGTAACCCAAAAATTATAAAAGGGTTTTAAATACTTTTACCCGTCATTCTATTGATATAGCCCGCTAGGGGAGTGCCCCACTACGGCCCTCTCTCTGTCAGGGCCGTCCTTGGGTGCTTTTTACACACTTTAAGAAATCACGATGGATGCAGATTGCTATTAATCCTCCGTGCAACTGGTGATTGAAAACGTGCATCTGGTAACCCAAAATTTCAAATATGGTTCAAAATGAATTTAAAGGCACCCCTCTCATTGTTGCCCGCTATGGGAGCACCCCACTAAGGCCCTGTCTCGGTCGGGCCCGTCCTGAGTGCTTTATAGACACTTTAAGAAATCGCGATGGATGCAGATTGCTATTAATCCTCCGTGCAACTGGTGATTGAAAATGTGCAACTGGTGATTGAAAACGTGCACCTGGTCACCCAAAACACGGTTCTCTATGCGGTTAGCGGTGTTCCATCTATTCATGTCCGCTTATGGCGCACCCTACTACGGACCTTTAGCAATGGGGGCCGGCCCGAATTATTTATGGAAGGTCTGATGATGATTTTTTTTTTTTTTCACCATCTCTTTCTCTCTCTGCCGGGGCCGGCCAAGAGTGCTTTATGGACGGTTTAAAACATGACTATGGATGCAAATGCTCATTTTCCTCCGTGCACCTGGTGATTGAAAACGTGCATCTGGTAACCCAAAAATTATAAAAGGGTTTTAAATACTTTTACCCGTCATTCTATTGATATAGCCCGCTAGGGGAGTGCCCCACTACGGCCCTCTCTCTGTCAGGGCCGTCCTTGGGTGCTTTTTACACACTTTAAGAAATCACGATGGATGCAGATTGCTATTAATCCTCCGTGCAACTGGTGATTGAAAACGTGCATCTGGTAACCCAAAATTTCAAATATGGTTCAAAATGAATTTAAAGGCACCCCTCTCATTGTTGCCCGCTATGGGAGCACCCCACTAAGGCCCTGTCTCGGTCGGGCCCGTCCTGAGTGCTTTATAGACACTTTAAGAAATCGCGATGGATGCAGATTGCTATTAATCCTCCGTGCAACTGGTGATTGAAAATGTGCAACTGGTGATTGAAAACGTGCACCTGGTCACCCAAAACACGGTTCTCTATGCGGTTAGCGGTGTTCCATCTATTCATGTCCGCTTATGGCGCACCCTACTACGGACCTTTAGCAATGGGGGCCGGCCCGAATTATTTATGGAAGGTCTGATGATGATTTTTTTTTTTTTCACCATCTCTTTCTCTCTCTGCCGGGGCCGGCCAAGAGTGCTTTATGGACGGTTTAAAACATGACTATGGATGCAAATGCTCATTTTCCTCCGTGCACCTGGTGATTGAAAACGTGCATCTGGTAACCCAAAAATTATAAAAGGGTTTTAAATACTTTTACCCGTCATTCTATTGATATAGCCCGCTAGGGGAGTGCCCCACTACGGCCCTCTCTCTGTCAGGGCCGTCCTTGGGTGCTTTTTACACACTTTAAGAAATCACGATGGATGCAGATTGCTATTAATCCTCCGTGCAACTGGTGATTGAAAACGTGCATCTGGTAACCCAAAATTTCAAATATGGTTCAAAATGAATTTAAAGGCACCCCTCTCATTGTTGCCCGCTATGGGAGCACCCCACTAAGGCCCTGTCTCGGTCGGGCCCGTCCTGAGTGCTTTATAGACACTTTAAGAAATCGCGATGGATGCAGATTGCTATTAATCCTCCGTGCAACTGGTGATTGAAAATGTGCAACTGGTGATTGAAAACGTGCACCTGGTCACCCAAAACACGGTTCTCTATGCGGTTAGCGGTGTTCCATCTATTCATGTCCGCTTATGGCGCACCCTACTACGGACCTTTAGCAATGGGGGCCGGCCCGAATTATTTATGGAAGGTCTGATGATGATTTTTTTTTTTTTTCACCATCTCTTTCTCTCTCTGCCGGGGCCGGCCAAGAGTGCTTTATGGACGGTTTAAAACATGACTATGGATGCAAATGCTCATTTTCCTCCGTGCACCTGGTGATTGAAAACGTGCATCTGGTAACCCAAAAATTATAAAAGGGTTTTAAATACTTTTACCCGTCATTCTATTGATATAGCCCGCTAGGGGAGTGCCCCACTACGGCCCTCTCTCTGTCAGGGCCGTCCTTGGGTGCTTTTTACACACTTTAAGAAATCACGATGGATGCAGATTGCTATTAATCCTCCGTGCAACTGGTGATTGAAAACGTGCATCTGGTAACCCAAAATTTCAAATATGGTTCAAAATGAATTTAAAGGCACCCCTCTCATTGTTGCCCGCTATGGGAGCACCCCACTAAGGCCCTGTCTCGGTCGGGCCCGTCCTGAGTGCTTTATAGACACTTTAAGAAATCGCGATGGATGCAGATTGCTATTAATCCTCCGTGCAACTGGTGATTGAAAATGTGCAACTGGTGATTGAAAACGTGCACCTGGTCACCCAAAACACGGTTCTCTATGCGGTTAGCGGTGTTCCATCTATTCATGTCCGCTTATGGCGCACCCTACTACGGACCTTTAGCAATGGGGGCCGGCCCGAATTATTTATGGAAGGTCTGATGATGATTTTTTTTTTTTTTCACCATCTCTTTCTCTCTCTGCCGGGGCCGGCCAAGAGTGCTTTATGGACGGTTTAAAACATGACTATGGATGCAAATGCTCATTTTCCTCCGTGCACCTGGTGATTGAAAACGTGCATCTGGTAACCCAAAAATTATAAAAGGGTTTTAAATACTTTTACCCGTCATTCTATTGATATAGCCCGCTAGGGGAGTGCCCCACTACGGCCCTCTCTCTGTCAGGGCCGTCCTTGGGTGCTTTTTACACACTTTAAGAAATCACGATGGATGCAGATTGCTATTAATCCTCCGTGCAACTGGTGATTGAAAACGTGCATCTGGTAACCCAAAATTTCAAATATGGTTCAAAATGAATTTAAAGGCACCCCTCTCATTGTTGCCCGCTATGGGAGCACCCCACTAAGGCCCTGTCTCGGTCGGGCCCGTCCTGAGTGCTTTATAGACACTTTAAGAAATCGCGATGGATGCAGATTGCTATTAATCCTCCGTGCAACTGGTGATTGAAAATGTGCAACTGGTGATTGAAAACGTGCACCTGGTCACCCAAAACACGGTTCTCTATGCGGTTAGCGGTGTTCCATCTATTCATGTCCGCTTATGGCGCACCCTACTACGGACCTTTAGCAATGGGGGCCGGCCCGAATTATTTATGGAAGGTCTGATGATGATTTTTTTTTTTTTTTCACCATCTCTTTCTCTCTCTGCCGGGGCCGGCCAAGAGTGCTTTATGGACGGTTTAAAACATGACTATGGATGCAAATGCTCATTTTCCTCCGTGCACCTGGTGATTGAAAACGTGCATCTGGTAACCCAAAAATTATAAAAGGGTTTTAAATACTTTTACCCGTCATTCTATTGATATAGCCCGCTAGGGGAGTGCCCCACTACGGCCCTCTCTCTGTCAGGGCCGTCCTTGGGTGCTTTTTACACACTTTAAGAAATCACGATGGATGCAGATTGCTATTAATCCTCCGTGCAACTGGTGATTGAAAACGTGCATCTGGTAACCCAAAATTTCAAATATGGTTCAAAATGAATTTAAAGGCACCCCTCTCATTGTTGCCCGCTATGGGAGCACCCCACTAAGGCCCTGTCTCGGTCGGGCCCGTCCTGAGTGCTTTATAGACACTTTAAGAAATCGCGATGGATGCAGATTGCTATTAATCCTCCGTGCAACTGGTGATTGAAAATGTGCAACTGGTGATTGAAAACGTGCACCTGGTCACCCAAAACACGGTTCTCTATGCGGTTAGCGGTGTTCCATCTATTCATGTCCGCTTATGGCGCACCCTACTACGGACCTTTAGCAATGGGGGCCGGCCCGAATTATTTATGGAAGGTCTGATGATGATTTTTTTTTTTTTTCACCATCTCTTTCTCTCTCTGCCGGGGCCGGCCAAGAGTGCTTTATGGACGGTTTAAAACATGACTATGGATGCAAATGCTCATTTTCCTCCGTGCACCTGGTGATTGAAAACGTGCATCTGGTAACCCAAAAATTATAAAAGGGTTTTAAATACTTTTACCCGTCATTCTATTGATATAGCCCGCTAGGGGAGTGCCCCACTACGGCCCTCTCTCTGTCAGGGCCGTCCTTGGGTGCTTTTTACACACTTTAAGAAATCACGATGGATGCAGATTGCTATTAATCCTCCGTGCAACTGGTGATTGAAAACGTGCATCTGGTAACCCAAAATTTCAAATATGGTTCAAAATGAATTTAAAGGCACCCCTCTCATTGTTGCCCGCTATGGGAGCACCCCACTAAGGCCCTGTCTCGGTCGGGCCCGTCCTGAGTGCTTTATAGACACTTTAAGAAATCGCGATGGATGCAGATTGCTATTAATCCTCCGTGCAACTGGTGATTGAAAATGTGCAACTGGTGATTGAAAACGTGCACCTGGTCACCCAAAACACGGTTCTCTATGCGGTTAGCGGTGTTCCATCTATTCATGTCCGCTTATGGCGCACCCTACTACGGACCTTTAGCAATGGGGGCCGGCCCGAATTATTTATGGAAGGTCTGATGATGATTTTTTTTTTTTTTTCACCATCTCTTTCTCTCTCTGCCGGGGCCGGCCAAGAGTGCTTTATGGACGGTTTAAAACATGACTATGGATGCAAATGCTCATTTTCCTCCGTGCACCTGGTGATTGAAAACGTGCATCTGGTAACCCAAAAATTATAAAAGGGTTTTAAATACTTTTACCCGTCATTCTATTGATATAGCCCGCTAGGGGAGTGCCCCACTACGGCCCTCTCTCTGTCAGGGCCGTCCTTGGGTGCTTTTTACACACTTTAAGAAATCACGATGGATGCAGATTGCTATTAATCCTCCGTGCAACTGGTGATTGAAAACGTGCATCTGGTAACCCAAAATTTCAAATATGGTTCAAAATGAATTTAAAGGCACCCCTCTCATTGTTGCCCGCTATGGGAGCACCCCACTAAGGCCCTGTCTCGGTCGGGCCCGTCCTGAGTGCTTTATAGACACTTTAAGAAATCGCGATGGATGCAGATTGCTATTAATCCTCCGTGCAACTGGTGATTGAAAATGTGCAACTGGTGATTGAAAACGTGCACCTGGTCACCCAAAACACGGTTCTCTATGCGGTTAGCGGTGTTCCATCTATTCATGTCCGCTTATGGCGCACCCTACTACGGACCTTTAGCAATGGGGGCCGGCCCGAATTATTTATGGAAGGTCTGATGATGATTTTTTTTTTTTTTCACCATCTCTTTCTCTCTCTGCCGGGGCCGGCCAAGAGTGCTTTATGGACGGTTTAAAACATGACTATGGATGCAAATGCTCATTTTCCTCCGTGCACCTGGTGATTGAAAACGTGCATCTGGTAACCCAAAAATTATAAAAGGGTTTTAAATACTTTTACCCGTCATTCTATTGATATAGCCCGCTAGGGGAGTGCCCCACTACGGCCCTCTCTCTGTCAGGGCCGTCCTTGGGTGCTTTTTACACACTTTAAGAAATCACGATGGATGCAGATTGCTATTAATCCTCCGTGCAACTGGTGATTGAAAACGTGCATCTGGTAACCCAAAATTTCAAATATGGTTCAAAATGAATTTAAAGGCACCCCTCTCATTGTTGCCCGCTATGGGAGCACCCCACTAAGGCCCTGTCTCGGTCGGGCCCGTCCTGAGTGCTTTATAGACACTTTAAGAAATCGCGATGGATGCAGATTGCTATTAATCCTCCGTGCAACTGGTGATTGAAAATGTGCAACTGGTGATTGAAAACGTGCACCTGGTCACCCAAAACACGGTTCTCTATGCGGTTAGCGGTGTTCCATCTATTCATGTCCGCTTATGGCGCACCCTACTACGGACCTTTAGCAATGGGGGCCGGCCCGAATTATTTATGGAAGGTCTGATGATGATTTTTTTTTTTTTTCACCATCTCTTTCTCTCTCTGCCGGGGCCGGCCAAGAGTGCTTTATGGACGGTTTAAAACATGACTATGGATGCAAATGCTCATTTTCCTCCGTGCACCTGGTGATTGAAAACGTGCATCTGGTAACCCAAAAATTATAAAAGGGTTTTAAATACTTTTACCCGTCATTCTATTGATATAGCCCGCTAGGGGAGTGCCCCACTACGGCCCTCTCTCTGTCAGGGCCGTCCTTGGGTGCTTTTTACACACTTTAAGAAATCACGATGGATGCAGATTGCTATTAATCCTCCGTGCAACTGGTGATTGAAAACGTGCATCTGGTAACCCAAAATTTCAAATATGGTTCAAAATGAATTTAAAGGCACCCCTCTCATTGTTGCCCGCTATGGGAGCACCCCACTAAGGCCCTGTCTCGGTCGGGCCCGTCCTGAGTGCTTTATAGACACTTTAAGAAATCGCGATGGATGCAGATTGCTATTAATCCTCCGTGCAACTGGTGATTGAAAATGTGCAACTGGTGATTGAAAACGTGCACCTGGTCACCCAAAACACGGTTCTCTATGCGGTTAGCGGTGTTCCATCTATTCATGTCCGCTTATGGCGCACCCTACTACGGACCTTTAGCAATGGGGGCCGGCCCGAATTATTTATGGAAGGTCTGATGATGATTTTTTTTTTTTTTCACCATCTCTTTCTCTCTCTGCCGGGGCCGGCCAAGAGTGCTTTATGGACGGTTTAAAACATGACTATGGATGCAAATGCTCATTTTCCTCCGTGCACCTGGTGATTGAAAACGTGCATCTGGTAACCCAAAAATTATAAAAGGGTTTTAAATACTTTTACCCGTCATTCTATTGATATAGCCCGCTAGGGGAGTGCCCCACTACGGCCCTCTCTCTGTCAGGGCCGTCCTTGGGTGCTTTTTACACACTTTAAGAAATCACGATGGATGCAGATTGCTATTAATCCTCCGTGCAACTGGTGATTGAAAACGTGCATCTGGTAACCCAAAATTTCAAATATGGTTCAAAATGAATTTAAAGGCACCCCTCTCATTGTTGCCCGCTATGGGAGCACCCCACTAAGGCCCTGTCTCGGTCGGGCCCGTCCTGAGTGCTTTATAGACACTTTAAGAAATCGCGATGGATGCAGATTGCTATTAATCCTCCGTGCAACTGGTGATTGAAAATGTGCAACTGGTGATTGAAAACGTGCACCTGGTCACCCAAAACACGGTTCTCTATGCGGTTAGCGGTGTTCCATCTATTCATGTCCGCTTATGGCGCACCCTACTACGGACCTTTAGCAATGGGGGCCGGCCCGAATTATTTATGGAAGGTCTGATGATGATTTTTTTTTTTTTTTCACCATCTCTTTCTCTCTCTGCCGGGGCCGGCCAAGAGTGCTTTATGGACGGTTTAAAACATGACTATGGATGCAAATGCTCATTTTCCTCCGTGCACCTGGTGATTGAAAACGTGCATCTGGTAACCCAAAAATTATAAAAGGGTTTTAAATACTTTTACCCGTCATTCTATTGATATAGCCCGCTAGGGGAGTGCCCCACTACGGCCCTCTCTCTGTCAGGGCCGTCCTTGGGTGCTTTTTACACACTTTAAGAAATCACGATGGATGCAGATTGCTATTAATCCTCCGTGCAACTGGTGATTGAAAACGTGCATCTGGTAACCCAAAATTTCAAATATGGTTCAAAATGAATTTAAAGGCACCCCTCTCATTGTTGCCCGCTATGGGAGCACCCCACTAAGGCCCTGTCTCGGTCGGGCCCGTCCTGAGTGCTTTATAGACACTTTAAGAAATCGCGATGGATGCAGATTGCTATTAATCCTCCGTGCAACTGGTGATTGAAAATGTGCAACTGGTGATTGAAAACGTGCACCTGGTCACCCAAAACACGGTTCTCTATGCGGTTAGCGGTGTTCCATCTATTCATGTCCGCTTATGGCGCACCCTACTACGGACCTTTAGCAATGGGGGCCGGCCCGAATTATTTATGGAAGGTCTGATGATGATTTTTTTTTTTTTTCACCATCTCTTTCTCTCTCTGCCGGGGCCGGCCAAGAGTGCTTTATGGACGGTTTAAAACATGACTATGGATGCAAATGCTCATTTTCCTCCGTGCACCTGGTGATTGAAAACGTGCATCTGGTAACCCAAAAATTATAAAAGGGTTTTAAATACTTTTACCCGTCATTCTATTGATATAGCCCGCTAGGGGAGTGCCCCACTACGGCCCTCTCTCTGTCAGGGCCGTCCTTGGGTGCTTTTTACACACTTTAAGAAATCACGATGGATGCAGATTGCTATTAATCCTCCGTGCAACTGGTGATTGAAAACGTGCATCTGGTAACCCAAAATTTCAAATATGGTTCAAAATGAATTTAAAGGCACCCCTCTCATTGTTGCCCGCTATGGGAGCACCCCACTAAGGCCCTGTCTCGGTCGGGCCCGTCCTGAGTGCTTTATAGACACTTTAAGAAATCGCGATGGATGCAGATTGCTATTAATCCTCCGTGCAACTGGTGATTGAAAATGTGCAACTGGTGATTGAAAACGTGCACCTGGTCACCCAAAACACGGTTCTCTATGCGGTTAGCGGTGTTCCATCTATTCATGTCCGCTTATGGCGCACCCTACTACGGACCTTTAGCAATGGGGGCCGGCCCGAATTATTTATGGAAGGTCTGATGATGATTTTTTTTTTTTTTCACCATCTCTTTCTCTCTCTGCCGGGGCCGGCCAAGAGTGCTTTATGGACGGTTTAAAACATGACTATGGATGCAAATGCTCATTTTCCTCCGTGCACCTGGTGATTGAAAACGTGCATCTGGTAACCCAAAAATTATAAAAGGGTTTTAAATACTTTTACCCGTCATTCTATTGATATAGCCCGCTAGGGGAGTGCCCCACTACGGCCCTCTCTCTGTCAGGGCCGTCCTTGGGTGCTTTTTACACACTTTAAGAAATCACGATGGATGCAGATTGCTATTAATCCTCCGTGCAACTGGTGATTGAAAACGTGCATCTGGTAACCCAAAATTTCAAATATGGTTCAAAATGAATTTAAAGGCACCCCTCTCATTGTTGCCCGCTATGGGAGCACCCCACTAAGGCCCTGTCTCGGTCGGGCCCGTCCTGAGTGCTTTATAGACACTTTAAGAAATCGCGATGGATGCAGATTGCTATTAATCCTCCGTGCAACTGGTGATTGAAAATGTGCAACTGGTGATTGAAAACGTGCACCTGGTCACCCAAAACACGGTTCTCTATGCGGTTAGCGGTGTTCCATCTATTCATGTCCGCTTATGGCGCACCCTACTACGGACCTTTAGCAATGGGGGCCGGCCCGAATTATTTATGGAAGGTCTGATGATGATTTTTTTTTTTTTTCACCATCTCTTTCTCTCTCTGCCGGGGCCGGCCAAGAGTGCTTTATGGACGGTTTAAAACATGACTATGGATGCAAATGCTCATTTTCCTCCGTGCACCTGGTGATTGAAAACGTGCATCTGGTAACCCAAAAATTATAAAAGGGTTTTAAATACTTTTACCCGTCATTCTATTGATATAGCCCGCTAGGGGAGTGCCCCACTACGGCCCTCTCTCTGTCAGGGCCGTCCTTGGGTGCTTTTTACACACTTTAAGAAATCACGATGGATGCAGATTGCTATTAATCCTCCGTGCAACTGGTGATTGAAAACGTGCATCTGGTAACCCAAAATTTCAAATATGGTTCAAAATGAATTTAAAGGCACCCCTCTCATTGTTGCCCGCTATGGGAGCACCCCACTAAGGCCCTGTCTCGGTCGGGCCCGTCCTGAGTGCTTTATAGACACTTTAAGAAATCGCGATGGATGCAGATTGCTATTAATCCTCCGTGCAACTGGTGATTGAAAATGTGCAACTGGTGATTGAAAACGTGCACCTGGTCACCCAAAACACGGTTCTCTATGCGGTTAGCGGTGTTCCATCTATTCATGTCCGCTTATGGCGCACCCTACTACGGACCTTTAGCAATGGGGGCCGGCCCGAATTATTTATGGAAGGTCTGATGATGATTTTTTTTTTTTTTCACCATCTCTTTCTCTCTCTGCCGGGGCCGGCCAAGAGTGCTTTATGGACGGTTTAAAACATGACTATGGATGCAAATGCTCATTTTCCTCCGTGCACCTGGTGATTGAAAACGTGCATCTGGTAACCCAAAAATTATAAAAGGGTTTTAAATACTTTTACCCGTCATTCTATTGATATAGCCCGCTAGGGGAGTGCCCCACTACGGCCCTCTCTCTGTCAGGGCCGTCCTTGGGTGCTTTTTACACACTTTAAGAAATCACGATGGATGCAGATTGCTATTAATCCTCCGTGCAACTGGTGATTGAAAACGTGCATCTGGTAACCCAAAATTTCAAATATGGTTCAAAATGAATTTAAAGGCACCCCTCTCATTGTTGCCCGCTATGGGAGCACCCCACTAAGGCCCTGTCTCGGTCGGGCCCGTCCTGAGTGCTTTATAGACACTTTAAGAAATCGCGATGGATGCAGATTGCTATTAATCCTCCGTGCAACTGGTGATTGAAAATGTGCAACTGGTGATTGAAAACGTGCACCTGGTCACCCAAAACACGGTTCTCTATGCGGTTAGCGGTGTTCCATCTATTCATGTCCGCTTATGGCGCACCCTACTACGGACCTTTAGCAATGGGGGCCGGCCCGAATTATTTATGGAAGGTCTGATGATGATTTTTTTTTTTTTTCACCATCTCTTTCTCTCTCTGCCGGGGCCGGCCAAGAGTGCTTTATGGACGGTTTAAAACATGACTATGGATGCAAATGCTCATTTTCCTCCGTGCACCTGGTGATTGAAAACGTGCATCTGGTAACCCAAAAATTATAAAAGGGTTTTAAATACTTTTACCCGTCATTCTATTGATATAGCCCGCTAGGGGAGTGCCCCACTACGGCCCTCTCTCTGTCAGGGCCGTCCTTGGGTGCTTTTTACACACTTTAAGAAATCACGATGGATGCAGATTGCTATTAATCCTCCGTGCAACTGGTGATTGAAAACGTGCATCTGGTAACCCAAAATTTCAAATATGGTTCAAAATGAATTTAAAGGCACCCCTCTCATTGTTGCCCGCTATGGGAGCACCCCACTAAGGCCCTGTCTCGGTCGGGCCCGTCCTGAGTGCTTTATAGACACTTTAAGAAATCGCGATGGATGCAGATTGCTATTAATCCTCCGTGCAACTGGTGATTGAAAATGTGCAACTGGTGATTGAAAACGTGCACCTGGTCACCCAAAACACGGTTCTCTATGCGGTTAGCGGTGTTCCATCTATTCATGTCCGCTTATGGCGCACCCTACTACGGACCTTTAGCAATGGGGGCCGGCCCGAATTATTTATGGAAGGTCTGATGATGATTTTTTTTTTTTTTCACCATCTCTTTCTCTCTCTGCCGGGGCCGGCCAAGAGTGCTTTATGGACGGTTTAAAACATGACTATGGATGCAAATGCTCATTTTCCTCCGTGCACCTGGTGATTGAAAACGTGCATCTGGTAACCCAAAAATTATAAAAGGGTTTTAAATACTTTTACCCGTCATTCTATTGATATAGCCCGCTAGGGGAGTGCCCCACTACGGCCCTCTCTCTGTCAGGGCCGTCCTTGGGTGCTTTTTACACACTTTAAGAAATCACGATGGATGCAGATTGCTATTAATCCTCCGTGCAACTGGTGATTGAAAACGTGCATCTGGTAACCCAAAATTTCAAATATGGTTCAAAATGAATTTAAAGGCACCCCTCTCATTGTTGCCCGCTATGGGAGCACCCCACTAAGGCCCTGTCTCGGTCGGGCCCGTCCTGAGTGCTTTATAGACACTTTAAGAAATCGCGATGGATGCAGATTGCTATTAATCCTCCGTGCAACTGGTGATTGAAAATGTGCAACTGGTGATTGAAAACGTGCACCTGGTCACCCAAAACACGGTTCTCTATGCGGTTAGCGGTGTTCCATCTATTCATGTCCGCTTATGGCGCACCCTACTACGGACCTTTAGCAATGGGGGCCGGCCCGAATTATTTATGGAAGGTCTGATGATGATTTTTTTTTTTTTTCACCATCTCTTTCTCTCTCTGCCGGGGCCGGCCAAGAGTGCTTTATGGACGGTTTAAAACATGACTATGGATGCAAATGCTCATTTTCCTCCGTGCACCTGGTGATTGAAAACGTGCATCTGGTAACCCAAAAATTATAAAAGGGTTTTAAATACTTTTACCCGTCATTCTATTGATATAGCCCGCTAGGGGAGTGCCCCACTACGGCCCTCTCTCTGTCAGGGCCGTCCTTGGGTGCTTTTTACACACTTTAAGAAATCACGATGGATGCAGATTGCTATTAATCCTCCGTGCAACTGGTGATTGAAAACGTGCATCTGGTAACCCAAAATTTCAAATATGGTTCAAAATGAATTTAAAGGCACCCCTCTCATTGTTGCCCGCTATGGGAGCACCCCACTAAGGCCCTGTCTCGGTCGGGCCCGTCCTGAGTGCTTTATAGACACTTTAAGAAATCGCGATGGATGCAGATTGCTATTAATCCTCCGTGCAACTGGTGATTGAAAATGTGCAACTGGTGATTGAAAACGTGCACCTGGTCACCCAAAACACGGTTCTCTATGCGGTTAGCGGTGTTCCATCTATTCATGTCCGCTTATGGCGCACCCTACTACGGACCTTTAGCAATGGGGGCCGGCCCGAATTATTTATGGAAGGTCTGATGATGATTTTTTTTTTTTTTCACCATCTCTTTCTCTCTCTGCCGGGGCCGGCCAAGAGTGCTTTATGGACGGTTTAAAACATGACTATGGATGCAAATGCTCATTTTCCTCCGTGCACCTGGTGATTGAAAACGTGCATCTGGTAACCCAAAAATTATAAAAGGGTTTTAAATACTTTTACCCGTCATTCTATTGATATAGCCCGCTAGGGGAGTGCCCCACTACGGCCCTCTCTCTGTCAGGGCCGTCCTTGGGTGCTTTTTACACACTTTAAGAAATCACGATGGATGCAGATTGCTATTAATCCTCCGTGCAACTGGTGATTGAAAACGTGCATCTGGTAACCCAAAATTTCAAATATGGTTCAAAATGAATTTAAAGGCACCCCTCTCATTGTTGCCCGCTATGGGAGCACCCCACTAAGGCCCTGTCTCGGTCGGGCCCGTCCTGAGTGCTTTATAGACACTTTAAGAAATCGCGATGGATGCAGATTGCTATTAATCCTCCGTGCAACTGGTGATTGAAAATGTGCAACTGGTGATTGAAAACGTGCACCTGGTCACCCAAAACACGGTTCTCTATGCGGTTAGCGGTGTTCCATCTATTCATGTCCGCTTATGGCGCACCCTACTACGGACCTTTAGCAATGGGGGCCGGCCCGAATTATTTATGGAAGGTCTGATGATGATTTTTTTTTTTTTTCACCATCTCTTTCTCTCTCTGCCGGGGCCGGCCAAGAGTGCTTTATGGACGGTTTAAAACATGACTATGGATGCAAATGCTCATTTTCCTCCGTGCACCTGGTGATTGAAAACGTGCATCTGGTAACCCAAAAATTATAAAAGGGTTTTAAATACTTTTACCCGTCATTCTATTGATATAGCCCGCTAGGGGAGTGCCCCACTACGGCCCTCTCTCTGTCAGGGCCGTCCTTGGGTGCTTTTTACACACTTTAAGAAATCACGATGGATGCAGATTGCTATTAATCCTCCGTGCAACTGGTGATTGAAAACGTGCATCTGGTAACCCAAAATTTCAAATATGGTTCAAAATGAATTTAAAGGCACCCCTCTCATTGTTGCCCGCTATGGGAGCACCCCACTAAGGCCCTGTCTCGGTCGGGCCCGTCCTGAGTGCTTTATAGACACTTTAAGAAATCGCGATGGATGCAGATTGCTATTAATCCTCCGTGCAACTGGTGATTGAAAATGTGCAACTGGTGATTGAAAACGTGCACCTGGTCACCCAAAACACGGTTCTCTATGCGGTTAGCGGTGTTCCATCTATTCATGTCCGCTTATGGCGCACCCTACTACGGACCTTTAGCAATGGGGGCCGGCCCGAATTATTTATGGAAGGTCTGATGATGATTTTTTTTTTTTTTCACCATCTCTTTCTCTCTCTGCCGGGGCCGGCCAAGAGTGCTTTATGGACGGTTTAAAACATGACTATGGATGCAAATGCTCATTTTCCTCCGTGCACCTGGTGATTGAAAACGTGCATCTGGTAACCCAAAAATTATAAAAGGGTTTTAAATACTTTTACCCGTCATTCTATTGATATAGCCCGCTAGGGGAGTGCCCCACTACGGCCCTCTCTCTGTCAGGGCCGTCCTTGGGTGCTTTTTACACACTTTAAGAAATCACGATGGATGCAGATTGCTATTAATCCTCCGTGCAACTGGTGATTGAAAACGTGCATCTGGTAACCCAAAATTTCAAATATGGTTCAAAATGAATTTAAAGGCACCCCTCTCATTGTTGCCCGCTATGGGAGCACCCCACTAAGGCCCTGTCTCGGTCGGGCCCGTCCTGAGTGCTTTATAGACACTTTAAGAAATCGCGATGGATGCAGATTGCTATTAATCCTCCGTGCAACTGGTGATTGAAAATGTGCAACTGGTGATTGAAAACGTGCACCTGGTCACCCAAAACACGGTTCTCTATGCGGTTAGCGGTGTTCCATCTATTCATGTCCGCTTATGGCGCACCCTACTACGGACCTTTAGCAATGGGGGCCGGCCCGAATTATTTATGGAAGGTCTGATGATGATTTTTTTTTTTTTTCACCATCTCTTTCTCTCTCTGCCGGGGCCGGCCAAGAGTGCTTTATGGACGGTTTAAAACATGACTATGGATGCAAATGCTCATTTTCCTCCGTGCACCTGGTGATTGAAAACGTGCATCTGGTAACCCAAAAATTATAAAAGGGTTTTAAATACTTTTACCCGTCATTCTATTGATATAGCCCGCTAGGGGAGTGCCCCACTACGGCCCTCTCTCTGTCAGGGCCGTCCTTGGGTGCTTTTTACACACTTTAAGAAATCACGATGGATGCAGATTGCTATTAATCCTCCGTGCAACTGGTGATTGAAAACGTGCATCTGGTAACCCAAAAATTATAAAACGGTTTTAAATACTTTTACCGGTCATTCTATTGATATAGCCCGCTATGGGAGCACCCCACTAAGGCCCTGTCTCGGTCGGGGCCGTCCTTCAGTGCTTTATATACAGTTTCATATATTACGATGGATGCAGATTGTGATTGTTTTCCAAAAGACCCGTGTGCATCTGGTAACCCAAAAATTATAAAACTGTTTTAAATCATTTTACCGGTCATTCTATTGATATAGCCCGCTAGGGGAGTACCCTACTACGGCCCTCTCTCGGTCAGGCCCGTCCTTAGGTGCTTTATATACAGTTTAAGATATTACGATGGATGCAGATTGTGATTGTTTTCCAAAAGACCCGTGTGCATCTGGTAACCCAAAAATTAAAATATGGTTCAAAACCCGGGTAACACCACTCTATTTACGGACATGACAGTAGAGCTTACCCCCTGGAGCTATTGACCTCCAGGCTTGTAGGCCCTTACTCACCACCCGGGTATCACCCCTCTATTTCGGGGATGATACCAGCAGGGGACCCCCCCCACCTCCACAACCTCGCATACCAGGTGAACCAGGGCACCCACACTTAAGCACCCCTCCTCGGACATTAAAGCAGATAACCGCGCTGTTATGAACCGCGTGCACCTGGTCACCCAAATGGAACTTGTGCACCTGGTCACCCAAAAGGACCGGCGTGCACCTGGTCACCCAAAGGCCGGCGTGCACCTGGTCACCCAAAAGGACCATGTGCACCTGGTCACCCAAAGGCCGGCGTGCACCTGGTCACCCAAAAGGACCGTGTGCACCTGGTCACCCAAAGGCCGGCGTGCACCTGGTCACCCAAAGGACCATGTGCACCTGGTCACCCAAAAGGACCATGTGCACCTGGTCACCCAAAGGCCGGCGTGCACCTGGTCACCCAAAAGGACCATGTGCACCTGGTCACCCAAAGGCCGGCGTGCACCTGGTCACCCAAAGGACCATGTGCACCTGGTCACCCAAAAGGACCATGTGCACCTGGTCACCCAAAGGCCGGCGTGCACCTGGTCACCCAAAGGACCATGTGCACCTGGTCACCCAAAGGCCGGCGTGCACCTGGTCACCCAAAGGACCATGTGCACCTGGTCACCCAAAGGCCGGCGTGCACCTGGTCACCCAAAGGACCATGTGCACCTGGTCACCCAAAAGGACCATGTGCACCTGGTCACCCAAAGGCCGGCGTGCACCTGGTCACCCAAAGGACCATGTGCACCTGGTCACCCAAAGGCCGGCGTGCACCTGGTCACCCAAAGGACCATGTGCACCTGGTCACCCAAAGGCCGGCGTGCACCTGGTCACCCAAAGGACCATGTGCACCTGGTCACCCAAAAGGACCATGTGCACCTGGTCACCCAAAGGCCGGCGTGCACCTGGTCACCCAAAGGACCATGTGCACCTGGTCACCCAAAAGAACCGTGTGCACCTGGTCACCCAAAGGCCGGCGTGCACCTGGTCACCCAAAGGACCATGTGCACCTGGTCACCCAAAAGGACCATGTGCACCTGGTCACCCAAAGGCCGGCGTGCACCTGGTCACCCAAAGGACCATGTGCACCTGGTCACCCAAAAGAACCGTGTGCACCTGGTCACCCAAAGGCCGGCGTGCACCTGGTCACCCAAAGGACCATGTGCACCTGGTCACCCAAAAGGACCATGTGCACCTGGTCACCCAAAGGCCGGCGTGCACCTGGTC
>NW_023493763.1:40000-50000 GCF_013265735.2 Oncorhynchus mykiss
TTAAAAACGTTTTTGTATAAAACATTTTAATAGGAAATCGTGTTTCAAGTTTTGGGAAAAAAGTGAATGTCACAGGATGCATAGGTTCCTGTGGATGCGAATTTTTTTTTACATTATGTAATTGTTGCCCATCACGAGAGAGGGTATGAGACGAAATTTGGGACCTCTAGCCCTTCGGGAAGTATTTTTAATCATTTTTTGAAAATTACAGAAATTGGTCGAAAAAATGACAGAGTCCCACTTTTCACAGCCGTGCACCTGGTGATTGAAAACGTGCATCTGGTAACCCAAAAATGCGGTTCTCAATGCGCTTGCCGGTGTTACAGATATACATGTCCGATAATGATGCACCCTACTACGGACCTTTTTCAATGGGGGTCGGCCTGAATTATTTATGGAAGGTATGATTACTTTTTTTTTCTCCGTGCAACTGGTGATTGAAAACGTGCACCTGGTCACCCAAAACACGGTTCTCTATGCGGTTAGCGGTGTTCCCGAGATTCATGTCCGATAATGATGCACCCTACTACGGACCTTTTCAATGGGGGCCGGTCCGAATTATTTATGGAAGGTATGATTTTTTTTTTCTCTCTCCGTGCAACTGGTGATTGAAAACGTGCATCTGGTAACCCAAAACACGGTTCTCTATGCGGTTAGCGGTGTTCCCGAGATTCATGTCCGATAATGATGCACCCTACTACGGACCTTTTCAATGGGGGCCGGTCCGAATTATTTATGGAAGGTATGATTTTTTTTTTTTTTCAACACTTTTCCCCTCTTTTTCTCTCTCTGCCGGGGCCGGCCCTGGGTGCTTTATGGACGGTTTAAAACATGACTATGGATGCAAATGCTCATTTTCCTCCGTGCACCTGGTGATTGAAAACGTGCATCTGGTAACCCAAAAATTATAAAAGGGTTTTAAATACTTTTACCCGTCATTCTATTGATATAGCCCGCTAGGGGAGTGCCCCACTACGGCCCTCTCTCTGTCAGGGCCGTCCTTGGGTGCTTTTTACACACTTTAAGAAATCACGATGGATGCAGATTGCTATTAATCCTCCGTGCAACTGGTGATTGAAAACGTGCATCTGGTAACCCAAAATTTCAAATATGGTTCAAAATGAATTTAAAGGCACCCCTCTCATTGTTGCCCGCTATGGGAGCACCCCACTAAGGCCCTGTCTCGGTCGGGCCCGTCCTGAGTGCTTTATAGACACTTTAAGAAATCGCGATGGATGCAGATTGCTATTAATCCTCCGTGCAACTGGTGATTGAAAATGTGCAACTGGTGATTGAAAACGTGCACCTGGTCACCCAAAACACGGTTCTCTATGCGGTTAGCGGTGTTCCATCTATTCATGTCCGCTTATGGCGCACCCTACTACGGACCTTTAGCAATGGGGGCCGGCCCGAATTATTTATGGAAGGTCTGATGATGATTTTTTTTTTTTTTCACCATCTCTTTCTCTCTCTGCCGGGGCCGGCCAAGAGTGCTTTATGGACGGTTTAAAACATGACTATGGATGCAAATGCTCATTTTCCTCCGTGCACCTGGTGATTGAAAACGTGCATCTGGTAACCCAAAAATTATAAAAGGGTTTTAAATACTTTTACCCGTCATTCTATTGATATAGCCCGCTAGGGGAGTGCCCCACTACGGCCCTCTCTCTGTCAGGGCCGTCCTTGGGTGCTTTTTACACACTTTAAGAAATCACGATGGATGCAGATTGCTATTAATCCTCCGTGCAACTGGTGATTGAAAACGTGCATCTGGTAACCCAAAATTTCAAATATGGTTCAAAATGAATTTAAAGGCACCCCTCTCATTGTTGCCCGCTATGGGAGCACCCCACTAAGGCCCTGTCTCGGTCGGGCCCGTCCTGAGTGCTTTATAGACACTTTAAGAAATCGCGATGGATGCAGATTGCTATTAATCCTCCGTGCAACTGGTGATTGAAAATGTGCAACTGGTGATTGAAAACGTGCACCTGGTCACCCAAAACACGGTTCTCTATGCGGTTAGCGGTGTTCCATCTATTCATGTCCGCTTATGGCGCACCCTACTACGGACCTTTAGCAATGGGGGCCGGCCCGAATTATTTATGGAAGGTCTGATGATGATTTTTTTTTTTTTTCACCATCTCTTTCTCTCTCTGCCGGGGCCGGCCAAGAGTGCTTTATGGACGGTTTAAAACATGACTATGGATGCAAATGCTCATTTTCCTCCGTGCACCTGGTGATTGAAAACGTGCATCTGGTAACCCAAAAATTATAAAAGGGTTTTAAATACTTTTACCCGTCATTCTATTGATATAGCCCGCTAGGGGAGTGCCCCACTACGGCCCTCTCTCTGTCAGGGCCGTCCTTGGGTGCTTTTTACACACTTTAAGAAATCACGATGGATGCAGATTGCTATTAATCCTCCGTGCAACTGGTGATTGAAAACGTGCATCTGGTAACCCAAAATTTCAAATATGGTTCAAAATGAATTTAAAGGCACCCCTCTCATTGTTGCCCGCTATGGGAGCACCCCACTAAGGCCCTGTCTCGGTCGGGCCCGTCCTGAGTGCTTTATAGACACTTTAAGAAATCGCGATGGATGCAGATTGCTATTAATCCTCCGTGCAACTGGTGATTGAAAATGTGCAACTGGTGATTGAAAACGTGCACCTGGTCACCCAAAACACGGTTCTCTATGCGGTTAGCGGTGTTCCATCTATTCATGTCCGCTTATGGCGCACCCTACTACGGACCTTTAGCAATGGGGGCCGGCCCGAATTATTTATGGAAGGTCTGATGATGATTTTTTTTTTTTTTCACCATCTCTTTCTCTCTCTGCCGGGGCCGGCCAAGAGTGCTTTATGGACGGTTTAAAACATGACTATGGATGCAAATGCTCATTTTCCTCCGTGCACCTGGTGATTGAAAACGTGCATCTGGTAACCCAAAAATTATAAAAGGGTTTTAAATACTTTTACCCGTCATTCTATTGATATAGCCCGCTAGGGGAGTGCCCCACTACGGCCCTCTCTCTGTCAGGGCCGTCCTTGGGTGCTTTTTACACACTTTAAGAAATCACGATGGATGCAGATTGCTATTAATCCTCCGTGCAACTGGTGATTGAAAACGTGCATCTGGTAACCCAAAATTTCAAATATGGTTCAAAATGAATTTAAAGGCACCCCTCTCATTGTTGCCCGCTATGGGAGCACCCCACTAAGGCCCTGTCTCGGTCGGGCCCGTCCTGAGTGCTTTATAGACACTTTAAGAAATCGCGATGGATGCAGATTGCTATTAATCCTCCGTGCAACTGGTGATTGAAAATGTGCAACTGGTGATTGAAAACGTGCACCTGGTCACCCAAAACACGGTTCTCTATGCGGTTAGCGGTGTTCCATCTATTCATGTCCGCTTATGGCGCACCCTACTACGGACCTTTAGCAATGGGGGCCGGCCCGAATTATTTATGGAAGGTCTGATGATGATTTTTTTTTTTTTTCACCATCTCTTTCTCTCTCTGCCGGGGCCGGCCAAGAGTGCTTTATGGACGGTTTAAAACATGACTATGGATGCAAATGCTCATTTTCCTCCGTGCACCTGGTGATTGAAAACGTGCATCTGGTAACCCAAAAATTATAAAAGGGTTTTAAATACTTTTACCCGTCATTCTATTGATATAGCCCGCTAGGGGAGTGCCCCACTACGGCCCTCTCTCTGTCAGGGCCGTCCTTGGGTGCTTTTTACACACTTTAAGAAATCACGATGGATGCAGATTGCTATTAATCCTCCGTGCAACTGGTGATTGAAAACGTGCATCTGGTAACCCAAAATTTCAAATATGGTTCAAAATGAATTTAAAGGCACCCCTCTCATTGTTGCCCGCTATGGGAGCACCCCACTAAGGCCCTGTCTCGGTCGGGCCCGTCCTGAGTGCTTTATAGACACTTTAAGAAATCGCGATGGATGCAGATTGCTATTAATCCTCCGTGCAACTGGTGATTGAAAATGTGCAACTGGTGATTGAAAACGTGCACCTGGTCACCCAAAACACGGTTCTCTATGCGGTTAGCGGTGTTCCATCTATTCATGTCCGCTTATGGCGCACCCTACTACGGACCTTTAGCAATGGGGGCCGGCCCGAATTATTTATGGAAGGTCTGATGATGATTTTTTTTTTTTTTCACCATCTCTTTCTCTCTCTGCCGGGGCCGGCCAAGAGTGCTTTATGGACGGTTTAAAACATGACTATGGATGCAAATGCTCATTTTCCTCCGTGCACCTGGTGATTGAAAACGTGCATCTGGTAACCCAAAAATTATAAAAGGGTTTTAAATACTTTTACCCGTCATTCTATTGATATAGCCCGCTAGGGGAGTGCCCCACTACGGCCCTCTCTCTGTCAGGGCCGTCCTTGGGTGCTTTTTACACACTTTAAGAAATCACGATGGATGCAGATTGCTATTAATCCTCCGTGCAACTGGTGATTGAAAACGTGCATCTGGTAACCCAAAATTTCAAATATGGTTCAAAATGAATTTAAAGGCACCCCTCTCATTGTTGCCCGCTATGGGAGCACCCCACTAAGGCCCTGTCTCGGTCGGGCCCGTCCTGAGTGCTTTATAGACACTTTAAGAAATCGCGATGGATGCAGATTGCTATTAATCCTCCGTGCAACTGGTGATTGAAAATGTGCAACTGGTGATTGAAAACGTGCACCTGGTCACCCAAAACACGGTTCTCTATGCGGTTAGCGGTGTTCCATCTATTCATGTCCGCTTATGGCGCACCCTACTACGGACCTTTAGCAATGGGGGCCGGCCCGAATTATTTATGGAAGGTCTGATGATGATTTTTTTTTTTTTTCACCATCTCTTTCTCTCTCTGCCGGGGCCGGCCAAGAGTGCTTTATGGACGGTTTAAAACATGACTATGGATGCAAATGCTCATTTTCCTCCGTGCACCTGGTGATTGAAAACGTGCATCTGGTAACCCAAAAATTATAAAAGGGTTTTAAATACTTTTACCCGTCATTCTATTGATATAGCCCGCTAGGGGAGTGCCCCACTACGGCCCTCTCTCTGTCAGGGCCGTCCTTGGGTGCTTTTTACACACTTTAAGAAATCACGATGGATGCAGATTGCTATTAATCCTCCGTGCAACTGGTGATTGAAAACGTGCATCTGGTAACCCAAAATTTCAAATATGGTTCAAAATGAATTTAAAGGCACCCCTCTCATTGTTGCCCGCTATGGGAGCACCCCACTAAGGCCCTGTCTCGGTCGGGCCCGTCCTGAGTGCTTTATAGACACTTTAAGAAATCGCGATGGATGCAGATTGCTATTAATCCTCCGTGCAACTGGTGATTGAAAATGTGCAACTGGTGATTGAAAACGTGCACCTGGTCACCCAAAACACGGTTCTCTATGCGGTTAGCGGTGTTCCATCTATTCATGTCCGCTTATGGCGCACCCTACTACGGACCTTTAGCAATGGGGGCCGGCCCGAATTATTTATGGAAGGTCTGATGATGATTTTTTTTTTTTTTCACCATCTCTTTCTCTCTCTGCCGGGGCCGGCCAAGAGTGCTTTATGGACGGTTTAAAACATGACTATGGATGCAAATGCTCATTTTCCTCCGTGCACCTGGTGATTGAAAACGTGCATCTGGTAACCCAAAAATTATAAAAGGGTTTTAAATACTTTTACCCGTCATTCTATTGATATAGCCCGCTAGGGGAGTGCCCCACTACGGCCCTCTCTCTGTCAGGGCCGTCCTTGGGTGCTTTTTACACACTTTAAGAAATCACGATGGATGCAGATTGCTATTAATCCTCCGTGCAACTGGTGATTGAAAACGTGCATCTGGTAACCCAAAATTTCAAATATGGTTCAAAATGAATTTAAAGGCACCCCTCTCATTGTTGCCCGCTATGGGAGCACCCCACTAAGGCCCTGTCTCGGTCGGGCCCGTCCTGAGTGCTTTATAGACACTTTAAGAAATCGCGATGGATGCAGATTGCTATTAATCCTCCGTGCAACTGGTGATTGAAAATGTGCAACTGGTGATTGAAAACGTGCACCTGGTCACCCAAAACACGGTTCTCTATGCGGTTAGCGGTGTTCCATCTATTCATGTCCGCTTATGGCGCACCCTACTACGGACCTTTAGCAATGGGGGCCGGCCCGAATTATTTATGGAAGGTCTGATGATGATTTTTTTTTTTTTTCACCATCTCTTTCTCTCTCTGCCGGGGCCGGCCAAGAGTGCTTTATGGACGGTTTAAAACATGACTATGGATGCAAATGCTCATTTTCCTCCGTGCACCTGGTGATTGAAAACGTGCATCTGGTAACCCAAAAATTATAAAAGGGTTTTAAATACTTTTACCCGTCATTCTATTGATATAGCCCGCTAGGGGAGTGCCCCACTACGGCCCTCTCTCTGTCAGGGCCGTCCTTGGGTGCTTTTTACACACTTTAAGAAATCACGATGGATGCAGATTGCTATTAATCCTCCGTGCAACTGGTGATTGAAAACGTGCATCTGGTAACCCAAAATTTCAAATATGGTTCAAAATGAATTTAAAGGCACCCCTCTCATTGTTGCCCGCTATGGGAGCACCCCACTAAGGCCCTGTCTCGGTCGGGCCCGTCCTGAGTGCTTTATAGACACTTTAAGAAATCGCGATGGATGCAGATTGCTATTAATCCTCCGTGCAACTGGTGATTGAAAATGTGCAACTGGTGATTGAAAACGTGCACCTGGTCACCCAAAACACGGTTCTCTATGCGGTTAGCGGTGTTCCATCTATTCATGTCCGCTTATGGCGCACCCTACTACGGACCTTTAGCAATGGGGGCCGGCCCGAATTATTTATGGAAGGTCTGATGATGATTTTTTTTTTTTTTCACCATCTCTTTCTCTCTCTGCCGGGGCCGGCCAAGAGTGCTTTATGGACGGTTTAAAACATGACTATGGATGCAAATGCTCATTTTCCTCCGTGCACCTGGTGATTGAAAACGTGCATCTGGTAACCCAAAAATTATAAAAGGGTTTTAAATACTTTTACCCGTCATTCTATTGATATAGCCCGCTAGGGGAGTGCCCCACTACGGCCCTCTCTCTGTCAGGGCCGTCCTTGGGTGCTTTTTACACACTTTAAGAAATCACGATGGATGCAGATTGCTATTAATCCTCCGTGCAACTGGTGATTGAAAACGTGCATCTGGTAACCCAAAAATTATAAAACGGTTTTAAATACTTTTACCGGTCATTCTATTGATATAGCCCGCTATGGGAGCACCCCACTAAGGCCCTGTCTCGGTCGGGGCCGTCCTTCAGTGCTTTATATACAGTTTCATATATTACGATGGATGCAGATTGTGATTGTTTTCCAAAAGACCCGTGTGCATCTGGTAACCCAAAAATTATAAAACTGTTTTAAATCATTTTACCGGTCATTCTATTGATATAGCCCGCTAGGGGAGTACCCTACTACGGCCCTCTCTCGGTCAGGCCCGTCCTTAGGTGCTTTATATACAGTTTAAGATATTACGATGGATGCAGATTGTGATTGTTTTCCAAAAGACCCGTGTGCATCTGGTAACCCAAAAATTAAAATATGGTTCAAAACCCGGGTAACACCACTCTATTTACGGACATGACAGTAGAGCTTACCCCCTGGAGCTATTGACCTCCAGGCTTGTAGGCCCTTACTCACCACCCGGGTATCACCCCTCTATTTCGGGGATGATACCAGCAGGGGACCCCCCCCACCTCCACAACCTCGCATACCAGGTGAACCAGGGCACCCACACTTAAGCACCCCTCCTCGGACATTAAAGCAGATAACCGCGCTGTTATGAACCGCGTGCACCTGGTCACCCAAATGGAACTTGTGCACCTGGTCACCCAAAAGGACCGGCGTGCACCTGGTCACCCAAAGGCCGGCGTGCACCTGGTCACCCAAAAGGACCATGTGCACCTGGTCACCCAAAGGCCGGCGTGCACCTGGTCACCCAAAAGGACCGTGTGCACCTGGTCACCCAAAGGCCGGCGTGCACCTGGTCACCCAAAGGACCATGTGCACCTGGTCACCCAAAAGGACCATGTGCACCTGGTCACCCAAAGGCCGGCGTGCACCTGGTCACCCAAAAGGACCATGTGCACCTGGTCACCCAAAGGCCGGCGTGCACCTGGTCACCCAAAGGACCATGTGCACCTGGTCACCCAAAAGGACCATGTGCACCTGGTCACCCAAAGGCCGGCGTGCACCTGGTCACCCAAAGGACCATGTGCACCTGGTCACCCAAAGGCCGGCGTGCACCTGGTCACCCAAAGGACCATGTGCACCTGGTCACCCAAAGGCCGGCGTGCACCTGGTCACCCAAAGGACCATGTGCACCTGGTCACCCAAAAGGACCATGTGCACCTGGTCACCCAAAGGCCGGCGTGCACCTGGTCACCCAAAGGACCATGTGCACCTGGTCACCCAAAGGCCGGCGTGCACCTGGTCACCCAAAGGACCATGTGCACCTGGTCACCCAAAGGCCGGCGTGCACCTGGTCACCCAAAGGACCATGTGCACCTGGTCACCCAAAAGGACCATGTGCACCTGGTCACCCAAAGGCCGGCGTGCACCTGGTCACCCAAAGGACCATGTGCACCTGGTCACCCAAAAGAACCGTGTGCACCTGGTCACCCAAAGGCCGGCGTGCACCTGGTCACCCAAAGGACCATGTGCACCTGGTCACCCAAAAGGACCATGTGCACCTGGTCACCCAAAGGCCGGCGTGCACCTGGTCACCCAAAGGACCATGTGCACCTGGTCACCCAAAAGAACCGTGTGCACCTGGTCACCCAAAGGCCGGCGTGCACCTGGTCACCCAAAGGACCATGTGCACCTGGTCACCCAAAAGGACCATGTGCACCTGGTCACCCAAAGGCCGGCGTGCACCTGGTCACCCAAAGGACCATGTGCACCTGGTCACCCAAAAGAACCGTGTGCACCTGGTCACCCAAAGGCCGGCGTGCACCTGGTCACCCAAAGGACCATGTGCACCTGGTCACCCAAAAGAACCGTGTGCACCTGGTCACCCAAAGGCCGGCGTGCACCTGGTCACCCAAAGGACCATGTGCACCTGGTCACCCAAAAGCCGGCGTGCACCTGGTCACCCAAATGGAACTTGTGCACCTGGTCACCCAAAAGCCGGCGTGCACCTGGTCACCCAAATGGAACTTGTGCACCTGGTCACCCAAAAGCCGGCGTGCACCTGGTCACCCAAATGGAACTTGTGCACCTGGTCACCCAAAAGACCGGCGTGCACCTGGTCACCCAAAAGCCGGCGTGCACCTGGTCACCCAAATGGAACTTGTGCACCTGGTCACCCAAAAATTATAAAACTGTCCAAAATGCATTTACCGGTCATTTTATTTATATAGCCCGCTAGGGGAGTAGCCCACTACGGCCCTCTCTTGGTCGGGGCCGTGCTTAGTGCTTTATGGACACTTTAAGATATTACGATGGATGCAGATTGTGATTGTTTTGCAAAAGACCCGTGTGCATCTGGTAACCCAAAAATTATAAAACTGTTCAAAATGCATTTAAAGCTATACCTGACCTTCATGCCCGCCAGGGGAGTAGCCCACTACGGCCCTCTCTCAGTGGGGGCCCTATTTGAGTGCTTTATGGACGGTTTAAAATATCACGATGGATGCAGATTGCTATTAATCCTCCGTGCACCTGGTGATTGAAAACGTGCATCTGGTAACCCAAAAATTAAAATATGGACCGCGGGTGAATGGAGGGAGTAACTATGACTCTCTTAAGGTAGCCAACTGCTTGATGAGCATATACATCCGTGCAACTGGTGATTTGAAATGTGCATCTGGTAACCCAAAATAGATGGTAAATAAATCACAGAAATTGCACTATGTCCATCTCTGTGAATGAGAGTACACATACAGGCATAAAGGCCCTAACTCCCTGTCAAGGAACAG
>NW_023493763.1:60000-70000 GCF_013265735.2 Oncorhynchus mykiss
GGATGCAGATTGCTATTAATCCTCCGTGCAACTGGTGATTGAAAACGTGCATCTGGTAACCCAAAATTTCAAATATGGTTCAAAATGAATTTAAAGGCACCCCTCTCATTGTTGCCCGCTATGGGAGCACCCCACTAAGGCCCTGTCTCGGTCGGGCCCGTCCTGAGTGCTTTATAGACACTTTAAGAAATCGCGATGGATGCAGATTGCTATTAATCCTCCGTGCAACTGGTGATTGAAAATGTGCAACTGGTGATTGAAAACGTGCACCTGGTCACCCAAAACACGGTTCTCTATGCGGTTAGCGGTGTTCCATCTATTCATGTCCGCTTATGGCGCACCCTACTACGGACCTTTAGCAATGGGGGCCGGCCCGAATTATTTATGGAAGGTCTGATGATGATTTTTTTTTTTTTTCACCATCTCTTTCTCTCTCTGCCGGGGCCGGCCAAGAGTGCTTTATGGACGGTTTAAAACATGACTATGGATGCAAATGCTCATTTTCCTCCGTGCACCTGGTGATTGAAAACGTGCATCTGGTAACCCAAAAATTATAAAAGGGTTTTAAATACTTTTACCCGTCATTCTATTGATATAGCCCGCTAGGGGAGTGCCCCACTACGGCCCTCTCTCTGTCAGGGCCGTCCTTGGGTGCTTTTTACACACTTTAAGAAATCACGATGGATGCAGATTGCTATTAATCCTCCGTGCAACTGGTGATTGAAAACGTGCATCTGGTAACCCAAAATTTCAAATATGGTTCAAAATGAATTTAAAGGCACCCCTCTCATTGTTGCCCGCTATGGGAGCACCCCACTAAGGCCCTGTCTCGGTCGGGCCCGTCCTGAGTGCTTTATAGACACTTTAAGAAATCGCGATGGATGCAGATTGCTATTAATCCTCCGTGCAACTGGTGATTGAAAATGTGCAACTGGTGATTGAAAACGTGCACCTGGTCACCCAAAACACGGTTCTCTATGCGGTTAGCGGTGTTCCATCTATTCATGTCCGCTTATGGCGCACCCTACTACGGACCTTTAGCAATGGGGGCCGGCCCGAATTATTTATGGAAGGTCTGATGATGATTTTTTTTTTTTTTCACCATCTCTTTCTCTCTCTGCCGGGGCCGGCCAAGAGTGCTTTATGGACGGTTTAAAACATGACTATGGATGCAAATGCTCATTTTCCTCCGTGCACCTGGTGATTGAAAACGTGCATCTGGTAACCCAAAAATTATAAAAGGGTTTTAAATACTTTTACCCGTCATTCTATTGATATAGCCCGCTAGGGGAGTGCCCCACTACGGCCCTCTCTCTGTCAGGGCCGTCCTTGGGTGCTTTTTACACACTTTAAGAAATCACGATGGATGCAGATTGCTATTAATCCTCCGTGCAACTGGTGATTGAAAACGTGCATCTGGTAACCCAAAATTTCAAATATGGTTCAAAATGAATTTAAAGGCACCCCTCTCATTGTTGCCCGCTATGGGAGCACCCCACTAAGGCCCTGTCTCGGTCGGGCCCGTCCTGAGTGCTTTATAGACACTTTAAGAAATCGCGATGGATGCAGATTGCTATTAATCCTCCGTGCAACTGGTGATTGAAAATGTGCAACTGGTGATTGAAAACGTGCACCTGGTCACCCAAAACACGGTTCTCTATGCGGTTAGCGGTGTTCCATCTATTCATGTCCGCTTATGGCGCACCCTACTACGGACCTTTAGCAATGGGGGCCGGCCCGAATTATTTATGGAAGGTCTGATGATGATTTTTTTTTTTTTTCACCATCTCTTTCTCTCTCTGCCGGGGCCGGCCAAGAGTGCTTTATGGACGGTTTAAAACATGACTATGGATGCAAATGCTCATTTTCCTCCGTGCACCTGGTGATTGAAAACGTGCATCTGGTAACCCAAAAATTATAAAAGGGTTTTAAATACTTTTACCCGTCATTCTATTGATATAGCCCGCTAGGGGAGTGCCCCACTACGGCCCTCTCTCTGTCAGGGCCGTCCTTGGGTGCTTTTTACACACTTTAAGAAATCACGATGGATGCAGATTGCTATTAATCCTCCGTGCAACTGGTGATTGAAAACGTGCATCTGGTAACCCAAAATTTCAAATATGGTTCAAAATGAATTTAAAGGCACCCCTCTCATTGTTGCCCGCTATGGGAGCACCCCACTAAGGCCCTGTCTCGGTCGGGCCCGTCCTGAGTGCTTTATAGACACTTTAAGAAATCGCGATGGATGCAGATTGCTATTAATCCTCCGTGCAACTGGTGATTGAAAATGTGCAACTGGTGATTGAAAACGTGCACCTGGTCACCCAAAACACGGTTCTCTATGCGGTTAGCGGTGTTCCATCTATTCATGTCCGCTTATGGCGCACCCTACTACGGACCTTTAGCAATGGGGGCCGGCCCGAATTATTTATGGAAGGTCTGATGATGATTTTTTTTTTTTTTCACCATCTCTTTCTCTCTCTGCCGGGGCCGGCCAAGAGTGCTTTATGGACGGTTTAAAACATGACTATGGATGCAAATGCTCATTTTCCTCCGTGCACCTGGTGATTGAAAACGTGCATCTGGTAACCCAAAAATTATAAAAGGGTTTTAAATACTTTTACCCGTCATTCTATTGATATAGCCCGCTAGGGGAGTGCCCCACTACGGCCCTCTCTCTGTCAGGGCCGTCCTTGGGTGCTTTTTACACACTTTAAGAAATCACGATGGATGCAGATTGCTATTAATCCTCCGTGCAACTGGTGATTGAAAACGTGCATCTGGTAACCCAAAATTTCAAATATGGTTCAAAATGAATTTAAAGGCACCCCTCTCATTGTTGCCCGCTATGGGAGCACCCCACTAAGGCCCTGTCTCGGTCGGGCCCGTCCTGAGTGCTTTATAGACACTTTAAGAAATCGCGATGGATGCAGATTGCTATTAATCCTCCGTGCAACTGGTGATTGAAAATGTGCAACTGGTGATTGAAAACGTGCACCTGGTCACCCAAAACACGGTTCTCTATGCGGTTAGCGGTGTTCCATCTATTCATGTCCGCTTATGGCGCACCCTACTACGGACCTTTAGCAATGGGGGCCGGCCCGAATTATTTATGGAAGGTCTGATGATGATTTTTTTTTTTTTTCACCATCTCTTTCTCTCTCTGCCGGGGCCGGCCAAGAGTGCTTTATGGACGGTTTAAAACATGACTATGGATGCAAATGCTCATTTTCCTCCGTGCACCTGGTGATTGAAAACGTGCATCTGGTAACCCAAAAATTATAAAAGGGTTTTAAATACTTTTACCCGTCATTCTATTGATATAGCCCGCTAGGGGAGTGCCCCACTACGGCCCTCTCTCTGTCAGGGCCGTCCTTGGGTGCTTTTTACACACTTTAAGAAATCACGATGGATGCAGATTGCTATTAATCCTCCGTGCAACTGGTGATTGAAAACGTGCATCTGGTAACCCAAAATTTCAAATATGGTTCAAAATGAATTTAAAGGCACCCCTCTCATTGTTGCCCGCTATGGGAGCACCCCACTAAGGCCCTGTCTCGGTCGGGCCCGTCCTGAGTGCTTTATAGACACTTTAAGAAATCGCGATGGATGCAGATTGCTATTAATCCTCCGTGCAACTGGTGATTGAAAATGTGCAACTGGTGATTGAAAACGTGCACCTGGTCACCCAAAACACGGTTCTCTATGCGGTTAGCGGTGTTCCATCTATTCATGTCCGCTTATGGCGCACCCTACTACGGACCTTTAGCAATGGGGGCCGGCCCGAATTATTTATGGAAGGTCTGATGATGATTTTTTTTTTTTTTTCACCATCTCTTTCTCTCTCTGCCGGGGCCGGCCAAGAGTGCTTTATGGACGGTTTAAAACATGACTATGGATGCAAATGCTCATTTTCCTCCGTGCACCTGGTGATTGAAAACGTGCATCTGGTAACCCAAAAATTATAAAAGGGTTTTAAATACTTTTACCCGTCATTCTATTGATATAGCCCGCTAGGGGAGTGCCCCACTACGGCCCTCTCTCTGTCAGGGCCGTCCTTGGGTGCTTTTTACACACTTTAAGAAATCACGATGGATGCAGATTGCTATTAATCCTCCGTGCAACTGGTGATTGAAAACGTGCATCTGGTAACCCAAAATTTCAAATATGGTTCAAAATGAATTTAAAGGCACCCCTCTCATTGTTGCCCGCTATGGGAGCACCCCACTAAGGCCCTGTCTCGGTCGGGCCCGTCCTGAGTGCTTTATAGACACTTTAAGAAATCGCGATGGATGCAGATTGCTATTAATCCTCCGTGCAACTGGTGATTGAAAATGTGCAACTGGTGATTGAAAACGTGCACCTGGTCACCCAAAACACGGTTCTCTATGCGGTTAGCGGTGTTCCATCTATTCATGTCCGCTTATGGCGCACCCTACTACGGACCTTTAGCAATGGGGGCCGGCCCGAATTATTTATGGAAGGTCTGATGATGATTTTTTTTTTTTTTCACCATCTCTTTCTCTCTCTGCCGGGGCCGGCCAAGAGTGCTTTATGGACGGTTTAAAACATGACTATGGATGCAAATGCTCATTTTCCTCCGTGCACCTGGTGATTGAAAACGTGCATCTGGTAACCCAAAAATTATAAAAGGGTTTTAAATACTTTTACCCGTCATTCTATTGATATAGCCCGCTAGGGGAGTGCCCCACTACGGCCCTCTCTCTGTCAGGGCCGTCCTTGGGTGCTTTTTACACACTTTAAGAAATCACGATGGATGCAGATTGCTATTAATCCTCCGTGCAACTGGTGATTGAAAACGTGCATCTGGTAACCCAAAATTTCAAATATGGTTCAAAATGAATTTAAAGGCACCCCTCTCATTGTTGCCCGCTATGGGAGCACCCCACTAAGGCCCTGTCTCGGTCGGGCCCGTCCTGAGTGCTTTATAGACACTTTAAGAAATCGCGATGGATGCAGATTGCTATTAATCCTCCGTGCAACTGGTGATTGAAAATGTGCAACTGGTGATTGAAAACGTGCACCTGGTCACCCAAAACACGGTTCTCTATGCGGTTAGCGGTGTTCCATCTATTCATGTCCGCTTATGGCGCACCCTACTACGGACCTTTAGCAATGGGGGCCGGCCCGAATTATTTATGGAAGGTCTGATGATGATTTTTTTTTTTTTTCACCATCTCTTTCTCTCTCTGCCGGGGCCGGCCAAGAGTGCTTTATGGACGGTTTAAAACATGACTATGGATGCAAATGCTCATTTTCCTCCGTGCACCTGGTGATTGAAAACGTGCATCTGGTAACCCAAAAATTATAAAAGGGTTTTAAATACTTTTACCCGTCATTCTATTGATATAGCCCGCTAGGGGAGTGCCCCACTACGGCCCTCTCTCTGTCAGGGCCGTCCTTGGGTGCTTTTTACACACTTTAAGAAATCACGATGGATGCAGATTGCTATTAATCCTCCGTGCAACTGGTGATTGAAAACGTGCATCTGGTAACCCAAAATTTCAAATATGGTTCAAAATGAATTTAAAGGCACCCCTCTCATTGTTGCCCGCTATGGGAGCACCCCACTAAGGCCCTGTCTCGGTCGGGCCCGTCCTGAGTGCTTTATAGACACTTTAAGAAATCGCGATGGATGCAGATTGCTATTAATCCTCCGTGCAACTGGTGATTGAAAATGTGCAACTGGTGATTGAAAACGTGCACCTGGTCACCCAAAACACGGTTCTCTATGCGGTTAGCGGTGTTCCATCTATTCATGTCCGCTTATGGCGCACCCTACTACGGACCTTTAGCAATGGGGGCCGGCCCGAATTATTTATGGAAGGTCTGATGATGATTTTTTTTTTTTTTCACCATCTCTTTCTCTCTCTGCCGGGGCCGGCCAAGAGTGCTTTATGGACGGTTTAAAACATGACTATGGATGCAAATGCTCATTTTCCTCCGTGCACCTGGTGATTGAAAACGTGCATCTGGTAACCCAAAAATTATAAAAGGGTTTTAAATACTTTTACCCGTCATTCTATTGATATAGCCCGCTAGGGGAGTGCCCCACTACGGCCCTCTCTCTGTCAGGGCCGTCCTTGGGTGCTTTTTACACACTTTAAGAAATCACGATGGATGCAGATTGCTATTAATCCTCCGTGCAACTGGTGATTGAAAACGTGCATCTGGTAACCCAAAATTTCAAATATGGTTCAAAATGAATTTAAAGGCACCCCTCTCATTGTTGCCCGCTATGGGAGCACCCCACTAAGGCCCTGTCTCGGTCGGGCCCGTCCTGAGTGCTTTATAGACACTTTAAGAAATCGCGATGGATGCAGATTGCTATTAATCCTCCGTGCAACTGGTGATTGAAAATGTGCAACTGGTGATTGAAAACGTGCACCTGGTCACCCAAAACACGGTTCTCTATGCGGTTAGCGGTGTTCCATCTATTCATGTCCGCTTATGGCGCACCCTACTACGGACCTTTAGCAATGGGGGCCGGCCCGAATTATTTATGGAAGGTCTGATGATGATTTTTTTTTTTTTTCACCATCTCTTTCTCTCTCTGCCGGGGCCGGCCAAGAGTGCTTTATGGACGGTTTAAAACATGACTATGGATGCAAATGCTCATTTTCCTCCGTGCACCTGGTGATTGAAAACGTGCATCTGGTAACCCAAAAATTATAAAAGGGTTTTAAATACTTTTACCCGTCATTCTATTGATATAGCCCGCTAGGGGAGTGCCCCACTACGGCCCTCTCTCTGTCAGGGCCGTCCTTGGGTGCTTTTTACACACTTTAAGAAATCACGATGGATGCAGATTGCTATTAATCCTCCGTGCAACTGGTGATTGAAAACGTGCATCTGGTAACCCAAAATTTCAAATATGGTTCAAAATGAATTTAAAGGCACCCCTCTCATTGTTGCCCGCTATGGGAGCACCCCACTAAGGCCCTGTCTCGGTCGGGCCCGTCCTGAGTGCTTTATAGACACTTTAAGAAATCGCGATGGATGCAGATTGCTATTAATCCTCCGTGCAACTGGTGATTGAAAATGTGCAACTGGTGATTGAAAACGTGCACCTGGTCACCCAAAACACGGTTCTCTATGCGGTTAGCGGTGTTCCATCTATTCATGTCCGCTTATGGCGCACCCTACTACGGACCTTTAGCAATGGGGGCCGGCCCGAATTATTTATGGAAGGTCTGATGATGATTTTTTTTTTTTTCACCATCTCTTTCTCTCTCTGCCGGGGCCGGCCAAGAGTGCTTTATGGACGGTTTAAAACATGACTATGGATGCAAATGCTCATTTTCCTCCGTGCACCTGGTGATTGAAAACGTGCATCTGGTAACCCAAAAATTATAAAAGGGTTTTAAATACTTTTACCCGTCATTCTATTGATATAGCCCGCTAGGGGAGTGCCCCACTACGGCCCTCTCTCTGTCAGGGCCGTCCTTGGGTGCTTTTTACACACTTTAAGAAATCACGATGGATGCAGATTGCTATTAATCCTCCGTGCAACTGGTGATTGAAAACGTGCATCTGGTAACCCAAAATTATAAAACGGTTTTAAATACTTTTACCGGTCATTCTATTGATATAGCCCGCTATGGGAGCACCCCACTAAGGCCCTGTCTCGGTCGGGGCCGTCCTTCAGTGCTTTATATACAGTTTCATATATTACGATGGATGCAGATTGTGATTGTTTTCCAAAAGACCCGTGTGCATCTGGTAACCCAAAAATTATAAAACTGTTTTAAATCATTTTACCGGTCATTCTATTGATATAGCCCGCTAGGGGAGTACCCTACTACGGCCCTCTCTCGGTCAGGCCCGTCCTTAGGTGCTTTATATACAGTTTAAGATATTACGATGGATGCAGATTGTGATTGTTTTCCAAAAGACCCGTGTGCATCTGGTAACCCAAAAATTAAAATATGGTTCAAAACCCGGGTAACACCACTCTATTTACGGACATGACAGTAGAGCTTACCCCCTGGAGCTATTGACCTCCAGGCTTGTAGGCCCTTACTCACCACCCGGGTATCACCCCTCTATTTCGGGGATGATACCAGCAGGGGACCCCCCCCACCTCCACAACCTCGCATACCAGGTGAACCAGGGCACCCACACTTAAGCACCCCTCCTCGGACATTAAAGCAGATAACCGCGCTGTTATGAACCGCGTGCACCTGGTCACCCAAATGGAACTTGTGCACCTGGTCACCCAAAAGGACCGGCGTGCACCTGGTCACCCAAAGGCCGGCGTGCACCTGGTCACCCAAAAGGACCATGTGCACCTGGTCACCCAAAGGCCGGCGTGCACCTGGTCACCCAAAAGGACCGTGTGCACCTGGTCACCCAAAGGCCGGCGTGCACCTGGTCACCCAAAGGACCATGTGCACCTGGTCACCCAAAAGGACCATGTGCACCTGGTCACCCAAAGGCCGGCGTGCACCTGGTCACCCAAAAGGACCATGTGCACCTGGTCACCCAAAGGCCGGCGTGCACCTGGTCACCCAAAGGACCATGTGCACCTGGTCACCCAAAAGGACCATGTGCACCTGGTCACCCAAAGGCCGGCGTGCACCTGGTCACCCAAAGGACCATGTGCACCTGGTCACCCAAAGGCCGGCGTGCACCTGGTCACCCAAAGGACCATGTGCACCTGGTCACCCAAAGGCCGGCGTGCACCTGGTCACCCAAAGGACCATGTGCACCTGGTCACCCAAAAGGACCATGTGCACCTGGTCACCCAAAGGCCGGCGTGCACCTGGTCACCCAAAGGACCATGTGCACCTGGTCACCCAAAGGCCGGCGTGCACCTGGTCACCCAAAGGACCATGTGCACCTGGTCACCCAAAGGCCGGCGTGCACCTGGTCACCCAAAGGACCATGTGCACCTGGTCACCCAAAAGGACCATGTGCACCTGGTCACCCAAAGGCCGGCGTGCACCTGGTCACCCAAAGGACCATGTGCACCTGGTCACCCAAAAGAACCGTGTGCACCTGGTCACCCAAAGGCCGGCGTGCACCTGGTCACCCAAAGGACCATGTGCACCTGGTCACCCAAAAGGACCATGTGCACCTGGTCACCCAAAGGCCGGCGTGCACCTGGTCACCCAAAGGACCATGTGCACCTGGTCACCCAAAAGAACCGTGTGCACCTGGTCACCCAAAGGCCGGCGTGCACCTGGTCACCCAAAGGACCATGTGCACCTGGTCACCCAAAAGGACCATGTGCACCTGGTCACCCAAAGGCCGGCGTGCACCTGGTCACCCAAAGGACCATGTGCACCTGGTCACCCAAAAGAACCGTGTGCACCTGGTCACCCAAAGGCCGGCGTGCACCTGGTCACCCAAAGGACCATGTGCACCTGGTCACCCAAAAGAACCGTGTGCACCTGGTCACCCAAAGGCCGGCGTGCACCTGGTCACCCAAAGGACCATGTGCACCTGGTCACCCAAAAGCCGGCGTGCACCTGGTCACCCAAATGGAACTTGTGCACCTGGTCACCCAAAAGCCGGCGTGCACCTGGTCACCCAAATGGAACTTGTGCACCTGGTCACCCAAAAGCCGGCGTGCACCTGGTCACCCAAATGGAACTTGTGCACCTGGTCACCCAAAAGACCGGCGTGCACCTGGTCACCCAAAAGCCGGCGTGCACCTGGTCACCCAAATGGAACTTGTGCACCTGGTCACCCAAAAATTATAAAACTGTCCAAAATGCATTTACCGGTCATTTTATTTATATAGCCCGCTAGGGGAGTAGCCCACTACGGCCCTCTCTTGGTCGGGGCCGTGCTTAGTGCTTTATGGACACTTTAAGATATTACGATGGATGCAGATTGTGATTGTTTTGCAAAAGACCCGTGTGCATCTGGTAACCCAAAAATTATAAAACTGTTCAAAATGCATTTAAAGCTATACCTGACCTTCATGCCCGCCAGGGGAGTAGCCCACTACGGCCCTCTCTCAGTGGGGGCC
>NW_023493763.1:80000-87500 GCF_013265735.2 Oncorhynchus mykiss
TCAATGGGGGCCGGTCCGAATTATTTATGGAAGGTATGATTTTTTTTTTTTTTCAACACTTTTCCCCTCTTTTTCTCTCTCTGCCGGGGCCGGCCCTGGGTGCTTTATGGACGGTTTAAAACATGACTATGGATGCAAATGCTCATTTTCCTCCGTGCACCTGGTGATTGAAAACGTGCATCTGGTAACCCAAAAATTATAAAAGGGTTTTAAATACTTTTACCCGTCATTCTATTGATATAGCCCGCTAGGGGAGTGCCCCACTACGGCCCTCTCTCTGTCAGGGCCGTCCTTGGGTGCTTTTTACACACTTTAAGAAATCACGATGGATGCAGATTGCTATTAATCCTCCGTGCAACTGGTGATTGAAAACGTGCATCTGGTAACCCAAAATTTCAAATATGGTTCAAAATGAATTTAAAGGCACCCCTCTCATTGTTGCCCGCTATGGGAGCACCCCACTAAGGCCCTGTCTCGGTCGGGCCCGTCCTGAGTGCTTTATAGACACTTTAAGAAATCGCGATGGATGCAGATTGCTATTAATCCTCCGTGCAACTGGTGATTGAAAATGTGCAACTGGTGATTGAAAACGTGCACCTGGTCACCCAAAACACGGTTCTCTATGCGGTTAGCGGTGTTCCATCTATTCATGTCCGCTTATGGCGCACCCTACTACGGACCTTTAGCAATGGGGGCCGGCCCGAATTATTTATGGAAGGTCTGATGATGATTTTTTTTTTTTTTTCACCATCTCTTTCTCTCTCTGCCGGGGCCGGCCAAGAGTGCTTTATGGACGGTTTAAAACATGACTATGGATGCAAATGCTCATTTTCCTCCGTGCACCTGGTGATTGAAAACGTGCATCTGGTAACCCAAAAATTATAAAAGGGTTTTAAATACTTTTACCCGTCATTCTATTGATATAGCCCGCTAGGGGAGTGCCCCACTACGGCCCTCTCTCTGTCAGGGCCGTCCTTGGGTGCTTTTTACACACTTTAAGAAATCACGATGGATGCAGATTGCTATTAATCCTCCGTGCAACTGGTGATTGAAAACGTGCATCTGGTAACCCAAAATTTCAAATATGGTTCAAAATGAATTTAAAGGCACCCCTCTCATTGTTGCCCGCTATGGGAGCACCCCACTAAGGCCCTGTCTCGGTCGGGCCCGTCCTGAGTGCTTTATAGACACTTTAAGAAATCGCGATGGATGCAGATTGCTATTAATCCTCCGTGCAACTGGTGATTGAAAATGTGCAACTGGTGATTGAAAACGTGCACCTGGTCACCCAAAACACGGTTCTCTATGCGGTTAGCGGTGTTCCATCTATTCATGTCCGCTTATGGCGCACCCTACTACGGACCTTTAGCAATGGGGGCCGGCCCGAATTATTTATGGAAGGTCTGATGATGATTTTTTTTTTTTTTCACCATCTCTTTCTCTCTCTGCCGGGGCCGGCCAAGAGTGCTTTATGGACGGTTTAAAACATGACTATGGATGCAAATGCTCATTTTCCTCCGTGCACCTGGTGATTGAAAACGTGCATCTGGTAACCCAAAAATTATAAAAGGGTTTTAAATACTTTTACCCGTCATTCTATTGATATAGCCCGCTAGGGGAGTGCCCCACTACGGCCCTCTCTCTGTCAGGGCCGTCCTTGGGTGCTTTTTACACACTTTAAGAAATCACGATGGATGCAGATTGCTATTAATCCTCCGTGCAACTGGTGATTGAAAACGTGCATCTGGTAACCCAAAATTTCAAATATGGTTCAAAATGAATTTAAAGGCACCCCTCTCATTGTTGCCCGCTATGGGAGCACCCCACTAAGGCCCTGTCTCGGTCGGGCCCGTCCTGAGTGCTTTATAGACACTTTAAGAAATCGCGATGGATGCAGATTGCTATTAATCCTCCGTGCAACTGGTGATTGAAAATGTGCAACTGGTGATTGAAAACGTGCACCTGGTCACCCAAAACACGGTTCTCTATGCGGTTAGCGGTGTTCCATCTATTCATGTCCGCTTATGGCGCACCCTACTACGGACCTTTAGCAATGGGGGCCGGCCCGAATTATTTATGGAAGGTCTGATGATGATTTTTTTTTTTTTTCACCATCTCTTTCTCTCTCTGCCGGGGCCGGCCAAGAGTGCTTTATGGACGGTTTAAAACATGACTATGGATGCAAATGCTCATTTTCCTCCGTGCACCTGGTGATTGAAAACGTGCATCTGGTAACCCAAAAATTATAAAAGGGTTTTAAATACTTTTACCCGTCATTCTATTGATATAGCCCGCTAGGGGAGTGCCCCACTACGGCCCTCTCTCTGTCAGGGCCGTCCTTGGGTGCTTTTTACACACTTTAAGAAATCACGATGGATGCAGATTGCTATTAATCCTCCGTGCAACTGGTGATTGAAAACGTGCATCTGGTAACCCAAAATTTCAAATATGGTTCAAAATGAATTTAAAGGCACCCCTCTCATTGTTGCCCGCTATGGGAGCACCCCACTAAGGCCCTGTCTCGGTCGGGCCCGTCCTGAGTGCTTTATAGACACTTTAAGAAATCGCGATGGATGCAGATTGCTATTAATCCTCCGTGCAACTGGTGATTGAAAATGTGCAACTGGTGATTGAAAACGTGCACCTGGTCACCCAAAACACGGTTCTCTATGCGGTTAGCGGTGTTCCATCTATTCATGTCCGCTTATGGCGCACCCTACTACGGACCTTTAGCAATGGGGGCCGGCCCGAATTATTTATGGAAGGTCTGATGATGATTTTTTTTTTTTTTCACCATCTCTTTCTCTCTCTGCCGGGGCCGGCCAAGAGTGCTTTATGGACGGTTTAAAACATGACTATGGATGCAAATGCTCATTTTCCTCCGTGCACCTGGTGATTGAAAACGTGCATCTGGTAACCCAAAAATTATAAAAGGGTTTTAAATACTTTTACCCGTCATTCTATTGATATAGCCCGCTAGGGGAGTGCCCCACTACGGCCCTCTCTCTGTCAGGGCCGTCCTTGGGTGCTTTTTACACACTTTAAGAAATCACGATGGATGCAGATTGCTATTAATCCTCCGTGCAACTGGTGATTGAAAACGTGCATCTGGTAACCCAAAATTTCAAATATGGTTCAAAATGAATTTAAAGGCACCCCTCTCATTGTTGCCCGCTATGGGAGCACCCCACTAAGGCCCTGTCTCGGTCGGGCCCGTCCTGAGTGCTTTATAGACACTTTAAGAAATCGCGATGGATGCAGATTGCTATTAATCCTCCGTGCAACTGGTGATTGAAAATGTGCAACTGGTGATTGAAAACGTGCACCTGGTCACCCAAAACACGGTTCTCTATGCGGTTAGCGGTGTTCCATCTATTCATGTCCGCTTATGGCGCACCCTACTACGGACCTTTAGCAATGGGGGCCGGCCCGAATTATTTATGGAAGGTCTGATGATGATTTTTTTTTTTTTTTCACCATCTCTTTCTCTCTCTGCCGGGGCCGGCCAAGAGTGCTTTATGGACGGTTTAAAACATGACTATGGATGCAAATGCTCATTTTCCTCCGTGCACCTGGTGATTGAAAACGTGCATCTGGTAACCCAAAAATTATAAAAGGGTTTTAAATACTTTTACCCGTCATTCTATTGATATAGCCCGCTAGGGGAGTGCCCCACTACGGCCCTCTCTCTGTCAGGGCCGTCCTTGGGTGCTTTTTACACACTTTAAGAAATCACGATGGATGCAGATTGCTATTAATCCTCCGTGCAACTGGTGATTGAAAACGTGCATCTGGTAACCCAAAATTTCAAATATGGTTCAAAATGAATTTAAAGGCACCCCTCTCATTGTTGCCCGCTATGGGAGCACCCCACTAAGGCCCTGTCTCGGTCGGGCCCGTCCTGAGTGCTTTATAGACACTTTAAGAAATCGCGATGGATGCAGATTGCTATTAATCCTCCGTGCAACTGGTGATTGAAAATGTGCAACTGGTGATTGAAAACGTGCACCTGGTCACCCAAAACACGGTTCTCTATGCGGTTAGCGGTGTTCCATCTATTCATGTCCGCTTATGGCGCACCCTACTACGGACCTTTAGCAATGGGGGCCGGCCCGAATTATTTATGGAAGGTCTGATGATGATTTTTTTTTTTTTTTCACCATCTCTTTCTCTCTCTGCCGGGGCCGGCCAAGAGTGCTTTATGGACGGTTTAAAACATGACTATGGATGCAAATGCTCATTTTCCTCCGTGCACCTGGTGATTGAAAACGTGCATCTGGTAACCCAAAAATTATAAAAGGGTTTTAAATACTTTTACCCGTCATTCTATTGATATAGCCCGCTAGGGGAGTGCCCCACTACGGCCCTCTCTCTGTCAGGGCCGTCCTTGGGTGCTTTTTACACACTTTAAGAAATCACGATGGATGCAGATTGCTATTAATCCTCCGTGCAACTGGTGATTGAAAACGTGCATCTGGTAACCCAAAATTTCAAATATGGTTCAAAATGAATTTAAAGGCACCCCTCTCATTGTTGCCCGCTATGGGAGCACCCCACTAAGGCCCTGTCTCGGTCGGGCCCGTCCTGAGTGCTTTATAGACACTTTAAGAAATCGCGATGGATGCAGATTGCTATTAATCCTCCGTGCAACTGGTGATTGAAAATGTGCAACTGGTGATTGAAAACGTGCACCTGGTCACCCAAAACACGGTTCTCTATGCGGTTAGCGGTGTTCCATCTATTCATGTCCGCTTATGGCGCACCCTACTACGGACCTTTAGCAATGGGGGCCGGCCCGAATTATTTATGGAAGGTCTGATGATGATTTTTTTTTTTTTTCACCATCTCTTTCTCTCTCTGCCGGGGCCGGCCAAGAGTGCTTTATGGACGGTTTAAAACATGACTATGGATGCAAATGCTCATTTTCCTCCGTGCACCTGGTGATTGAAAACGTGCATCTGGTAACCCAAAAATTATAAAAGGGTTTTAAATACTTTTACCCGTCATTCTATTGATATAGCCCGCTAGGGGAGTGCCCCACTACGGCCCTCTCTCTGTCAGGGCCGTCCTTGGGTGCTTTTTACACACTTTAAGAAATCACGATGGATGCAGATTGCTATTAATCCTCCGTGCAACTGGTGATTGAAAACGTGCATCTGGTAACCCAAAATTTCAAATATGGTTCAAAATGAATTTAAAGGCACCCCTCTCATTGTTGCCCGCTATGGGAGCACCCCACTAAGGCCCTGTCTCGGTCGGGCCCGTCCTGAGTGCTTTATAGACACTTTAAGAAATCGCGATGGATGCAGATTGCTATTAATCCTCCGTGCAACTGGTGATTGAAAATGTGCAACTGGTGATTGAAAACGTGCACCTGGTCACCCAAAACACGGTTCTCTATGCGGTTAGCGGTGTTCCATCTATTCATGTCCGCTTATGGCGCACCCTACTACGGACCTTTAGCAATGGGGGCCGGCCCGAATTATTTATGGAAGGTCTGATGATGATTTTTTTTTTTTTTTCACCATCTCTTTCTCTCTCTGCCGGGGCCGGCCAAGAGTGCTTTATGGACGGTTTAAAACATGACTATGGATGCAAATGCTCATTTTCCTCCGTGCACCTGGTGATTGAAAACGTGCATCTGGTAACCCAAAAATTATAAAAGGGTTTTAAATACTTTTACCCGTCATTCTATTGATATAGCCCGCTAGGGGAGTGCCCCACTACGGCCCTCTCTCTGTCAGGGCCGTCCTTGGGTGCTTTTTACACACTTTAAGAAATCACGATGGATGCAGATTGCTATTAATCCTCCGTGCAACTGGTGATTGAAAACGTGCATCTGGTAACCCAAAATTTCAAATATGGTTCAAAATGAATTTAAAGGCACCCCTCTCATTGTTGCCCGCTATGGGAGCACCCCACTAAGGCCCTGTCTCGGTCGGGCCCGTCCTGAGTGCTTTATAGACACTTTAAGAAATCGCGATGGATGCAGATTGCTATTAATCCTCCGTGCAACTGGTGATTGAAAATGTGCAACTGGTGATTGAAAACGTGCACCTGGTCACCCAAAACACGGTTCTCTATGCGGTTAGCGGTGTTCCATCTATTCATGTCCGCTTATGGCGCACCCTACTACGGACCTTTAGCAATGGGGGCCGGCCCGAATTATTTATGGAAGGTCTGATGATGATTTTTTTTTTTTTTCACCATCTCTTTCTCTCTCTGCCGGGGCCGGCCAAGAGTGCTTTATGGACGGTTTAAAACATGACTATGGATGCAAATGCTCATTTTCCTCCGTGCACCTGGTGATTGAAAACGTGCATCTGGTAACCCAAAAATTATAAAAGGGTTTTAAATACTTTTACCCGTCATTCTATTGATATAGCCCGCTAGGGGAGTGCCCCACTACGGCCCTCTCTCTGTCAGGGCCGTCCTTGGGTGCTTTTTACACACTTTAAGAAATCACGATGGATGCAGATTGCTATTAATCCTCCGTGCAACTGGTGATTGAAAACGTGCATCTGGTAACCCAAAAATTATAAAACGGTTTTAAATACTTTTACCGGTCATTCTATTGATATAGCCCGCTATGGGAGCACCCCACTAAGGCCCTGTCTCGGTCGGGGCCGTCCTTCAGTGCTTTATATACAGTTTCATATATTACGATGGATGCAGATTGTGATTGTTTTCCAAAAGACCCGTGTGCATCTGGTAACCCAAAAATTATAAAACTGTTTTAAATCATTTTACCGGTCATTCTATTGATATAGCCCGCTAGGGGAGTACCCTACTACGGCCCTCTCTCGGTCAGGCCCGTCCTTAGGTGCTTTATATACAGTTTAAGATATTACGATGGATGCAGATTGTGATTGTTTTCCAAAAGACCCGTGTGCATCTGGTAACCCAAAAATTAAAATATGGTTCAAAACCCGGGTAACACCACTCTATTTACGGACATGACAGTAGAGCTTACCCCCTGGAGCTATTGACCTCCAGGCTTGTAGGCCCTTACTCACCACCCGGGTATCACCCCTCTATTTCGGGGATGATACCAGCAGGGGACCCCCCCCACCTCCACAACCTCGCATACCAGGTGAACCAGGGCACCCACACTTAAGCACCCCTCCTCGGACATTAAAGCAGATAACCGCGCTGTTATGAACCGCGTGCACCTGGTCACCCAAATGGAACTTGTGCACCTGGTCACCCAAAAGGACCGGCGTGCACCTGGTCACCCAAAGGCCGGCGTGCACCTGGTCACCCAAAAGGACCATGTGCACCTGGTCACCCAAAGGCCGGCGTGCACCTGGTCACCCAAAAGGACCGTGTGCACCTGGTCACCCAAAGGCCGGCGTGCACCTGGTCACCCAAAGGACCATGTGCACCTGGTCACCCAAAAGGACCATGTGCACCTGGTCACCCAAAGGCCGGCGTGCACCTGGTCACCCAAAAGGACCATGTGCACCTGGTCACCCAAAGGCCGGCGTGCACCTGGTCACC
>NW_023493763.1:95000-100000 GCF_013265735.2 Oncorhynchus mykiss
TATAGACACTTTAAGAAATCGCGATGGATGCAGATTGCTATTAATCCTCCGTGCAACTGGTGATTGAAAATGTGCAACTGGTGATTGAAAACGTGCACCTGGTCACCCAAAACACGGTTCTCTATGCGGTTAGCGGTGTTCCATCTATTCATGTCCGCTTATGGCGCACCCTACTACGGACCTTTAGCAATGGGGGCCGGCCCGAATTATTTATGGAAGGTCTGATGATGATTTTTTTTTTTTTTCACCATCTCTTTCTCTCTCTGCCGGGGCCGGCCAAGAGTGCTTTATGGACGGTTTAAAACATGACTATGGATGCAAATGCTCATTTTCCTCCGTGCACCTGGTGATTGAAAACGTGCATCTGGTAACCCAAAAATTATAAAAGGGTTTTAAATACTTTTACCCGTCATTCTATTGATATAGCCCGCTAGGGGAGTGCCCCACTACGGCCCTCTCTCTGTCAGGGCCGTCCTTGGGTGCTTTTTACACACTTTAAGAAATCACGATGGATGCAGATTGCTATTAATCCTCCGTGCAACTGGTGATTGAAAACGTGCATCTGGTAACCCAAAATTTCAAATATGGTTCAAAATGAATTTAAAGGCACCCCTCTCATTGTTGCCCGCTATGGGAGCACCCCACTAAGGCCCTGTCTCGGTCGGGCCCGTCCTGAGTGCTTTATAGACACTTTAAGAAATCGCGATGGATGCAGATTGCTATTAATCCTCCGTGCAACTGGTGATTGAAAATGTGCAACTGGTGATTGAAAACGTGCACCTGGTCACCCAAAACACGGTTCTCTATGCGGTTAGCGGTGTTCCATCTATTCATGTCCGCTTATGGCGCACCCTACTACGGACCTTTAGCAATGGGGGCCGGCCCGAATTATTTATGGAAGGTCTGATGATGATTTTTTTTTTTTTTCACCATCTCTTTCTCTCTCTGCCGGGGCCGGCCAAGAGTGCTTTATGGACGGTTTAAAACATGACTATGGATGCAAATGCTCATTTTCCTCCGTGCACCTGGTGATTGAAAACGTGCATCTGGTAACCCAAAAATTATAAAAGGGTTTTAAATACTTTTACCCGTCATTCTATTGATATAGCCCGCTAGGGGAGTGCCCCACTACGGCCCTCTCTCTGTCAGGGCCGTCCTTGGGTGCTTTTTACACACTTTAAGAAATCACGATGGATGCAGATTGCTATTAATCCTCCGTGCAACTGGTGATTGAAAACGTGCATCTGGTAACCCAAAATTTCAAATATGGTTCAAAATGAATTTAAAGGCACCCCTCTCATTGTTGCCCGCTATGGGAGCACCCCACTAAGGCCCTGTCTCGGTCGGGCCCGTCCTGAGTGCTTTATAGACACTTTAAGAAATCGCGATGGATGCAGATTGCTATTAATCCTCCGTGCAACTGGTGATTGAAAATGTGCAACTGGTGATTGAAAACGTGCACCTGGTCACCCAAAACACGGTTCTCTATGCGGTTAGCGGTGTTCCATCTATTCATGTCCGCTTATGGCGCACCCTACTACGGACCTTTAGCAATGGGGGCCGGCCCGAATTATTTATGGAAGGTCTGATGATGATTTTTTTTTTTTTTCACCATCTCTTTCTCTCTCTGCCGGGGCCGGCCAAGAGTGCTTTATGGACGGTTTAAAACATGACTATGGATGCAAATGCTCATTTTCCTCCGTGCACCTGGTGATTGAAAACGTGCATCTGGTAACCCAAAAATTATAAAAGGGTTTTAAATACTTTTACCCGTCATTCTATTGATATAGCCCGCTAGGGGAGTGCCCCACTACGGCCCTCTCTCTGTCAGGGCCGTCCTTGGGTGCTTTTTACACACTTTAAGAAATCACGATGGATGCAGATTGCTATTAATCCTCCGTGCAACTGGTGATTGAAAACGTGCATCTGGTAACCCAAAATTTCAAATATGGTTCAAAATGAATTTAAAGGCACCCCTCTCATTGTTGCCCGCTATGGGAGCACCCCACTAAGGCCCTGTCTCGGTCGGGCCCGTCCTGAGTGCTTTATAGACACTTTAAGAAATCGCGATGGATGCAGATTGCTATTAATCCTCCGTGCAACTGGTGATTGAAAATGTGCAACTGGTGATTGAAAACGTGCACCTGGTCACCCAAAACACGGTTCTCTATGCGGTTAGCGGTGTTCCATCTATTCATGTCCGCTTATGGCGCACCCTACTACGGACCTTTAGCAATGGGGGCCGGCCCGAATTATTTATGGAAGGTCTGATGATGATTTTTTTTTTTTTTCACCATCTCTTTCTCTCTCTGCCGGGGCCGGCCAAGAGTGCTTTATGGACGGTTTAAAACATGACTATGGATGCAAATGCTCATTTTCCTCCGTGCACCTGGTGATTGAAAACGTGCATCTGGTAACCCAAAAATTATAAAAGGGTTTTAAATACTTTTACCCGTCATTCTATTGATATAGCCCGCTAGGGGAGTGCCCCACTACGGCCCTCTCTCTGTCAGGGCCGTCCTTGGGTGCTTTTTACACACTTTAAGAAATCACGATGGATGCAGATTGCTATTAATCCTCCGTGCAACTGGTGATTGAAAACGTGCATCTGGTAACCCAAAATTTCAAATATGGTTCAAAATGAATTTAAAGGCACCCCTCTCATTGTTGCCCGCTATGGGAGCACCCCACTAAGGCCCTGTCTCGGTCGGGCCCGTCCTGAGTGCTTTATAGACACTTTAAGAAATCGCGATGGATGCAGATTGCTATTAATCCTCCGTGCAACTGGTGATTGAAAATGTGCAACTGGTGATTGAAAACGTGCACCTGGTCACCCAAAACACGGTTCTCTATGCGGTTAGCGGTGTTCCATCTATTCATGTCCGCTTATGGCGCACCCTACTACGGACCTTTAGCAATGGGGGCCGGCCCGAATTATTTATGGAAGGTCTGATGATGATTTTTTTTTTTTTCACCATCTCTTTCTCTCTCTGCCGGGGCCGGCCAAGAGTGCTTTATGGACGGTTTAAAACATGACTATGGATGCAAATGCTCATTTTCCTCCGTGCACCTGGTGATTGAAAACGTGCATCTGGTAACCCAAAAATTATAAAAGGGTTTTAAATACTTTTACCCGTCATTCTATTGATATAGCCCGCTAGGGGAGTGCCCCACTACGGCCCTCTCTCTGTCAGGGCCGTCCTTGGGTGCTTTTTACACACTTTAAGAAATCACGATGGATGCAGATTGCTATTAATCCTCCGTGCAACTGGTGATTGAAAACGTGCATCTGGTAACCCAAAAATTATAAAACGGTTTTAAATACTTTTACCGGTCATTCTATTGATATAGCCCGCTATGGGAGCACCCCACTAAGGCCCTGTCTCGGTCGGGGCCGTCCTTCAGTGCTTTATATACAGTTTCATATATTACGATGGATGCAGATTGTGATTGTTTTCCAAAAGACCCGTGTGCATCTGGTAACCCAAAAATTATAAAACTGTTTTAAATCATTTTACCGGTCATTCTATTGATATAGCCCGCTAGGGGAGTACCCTACTACGGCCCTCTCTCGGTCAGGCCCGTCCTTAGGTGCTTTATATACAGTTTAAGATATTACGATGGATGCAGATTGTGATTGTTTTCCAAAAGACCCGTGTGCATCTGGTAACCCAAAAATTAAAATATGGTTCAAAACCCGGGTAACACCACTCTATTTACGGACATGACAGTAGAGCTTACCCCCTGGAGCTATTGACCTCCAGGCTTGTAGGCCCTTACTCACCACCCGGGTATCACCCCTCTATTTCGGGGATGATACCAGCAGGGGACCCCCCCCACCTCCACAACCTCGCATACCAGGTGAACCAGGGCACCCACACTTAAGCACCCCTCCTCGGACATTAAAGCAGATAACCGCGCTGTTATGAACCGCGTGCACCTGGTCACCCAAATGGAACTTGTGCACCTGGTCACCCAAAAGGACCGGCGTGCACCTGGTCACCCAAAGGCCGGCGTGCACCTGGTCACCCAAAAGGACCATGTGCACCTGGTCACCCAAAGGCCGGCGTGCACCTGGTCACCCAAAAGGACCGTGTGCACCTGGTCACCCAAAGGCCGGCGTGCACCTGGTCACCCAAAGGACCATGTGCACCTGGTCACCCAAAAGGACCATGTGCACCTGGTCACCCAAAGGCCGGCGTGCACCTGGTCACCCAAAAGGACCATGTGCACCTGGTCACCCAAAGGCCGGCGTGCACCTGGTCACCCAAAGGACCATGTGCACCTGGTCACCCAAAAGGACCATGTGCACCTGGTCACCCAAAGGCCGGCGTGCACCTGGTCACCCAAAGGACCATGTGCACCTGGTCACCCAAAGGCCGGCGTGCACCTGGTCACCCAAAGGACCATGTGCACCTGGTCACCCAAAGGCCGGCGTGCACCTGGTCACCCAAAGGACCATGTGCACCTGGTCACCCAAAAGGACCATGTGCACCTGGTCACCCAAAGGCCGGCGTGCACCTGGTCACCCAAAGGACCATGTGCACCTGGTCACCCAAAGGCCGGCGTGCACCTGGTCACCCAAAGGACCATGTGCACCTGGTCACCCAAAGGCCGGCGTGCACCTGGTCACCCAAAGGACCATGTGCACCTGGTCACCCAAAAGGACCATGTGCACCTGGTCACCCAAAGGCCGGCGTGCACCTGGTCACCCAAAGGACCATGTGCACCTGGTCACCCAAAAGAACCGTGTGCACCTGGTCACCCAAAGGCCGGCGTGCACCTGGTCACCCAAAGGACCATGTGCACCTGGTCACCCAAAAGGACCATGTGCACCTGGTCACCCAAAGGCCGGCGTGCACCTGGTCACCCAAAGGACCATGTGCACCTGGTCACCCAAAAGAACCGTGTGCACCTGGTCACCCAAAGGCCGGCGTGCACCTGGTCACCCAAAGGACCATGTGCACCTGGTCACCCAAAAGGACCATGTGCACCTGGTC
>NW_023493763.1:110000-115000 GCF_013265735.2 Oncorhynchus mykiss
GCATAAATAGACGAGCATTTACATTCAATTAAAAACGTTTTTGTATAAAACATTTTAATAGGAAATCGTGTTTCAAGTTTTGGGAAAAAAGTGAATGTCACAGGATGCATAGGTTCCTGTGGATGCGAATTTTTTTTTACATTATGTAATTGTTGCCCATCACGAGAGAGGGTATGAGACGAAATTTGGGACCTCTAGCCCTTCGGGAAGTATTTTTAATCATTTTTTGAAAATTACAGAAATTGGTCGAAAAAATGACAGAGTCCCACTTTTCACAGCCGTGCACCTGGTGATTGAAAACGTGCATCTGGTAACCCAAAAATGCGGTTCTCAATGCGCTTGCCGGTGTTACAGATATACATGTCCGATAATGATGCACCCTACTACGGACCTTTTTCAATGGGGGTCGGCCTGAATTATTTATGGAAGGTATGATTACTTTTTTTTTCTCCGTGCAACTGGTGATTGAAAACGTGCACCTGGTCACCCAAAACACGGTTCTCTATGCGGTTAGCGGTGTTCCCGAGATTCATGTCCGATAATGATGCACCCTACTACGGACCTTTTCAATGGGGGCCGGTCCGAATTATTTATGGAAGGTATGATTTTTTTTTTCTCTCTCCGTGCAACTGGTGATTGAAAACGTGCATCTGGTAACCCAAAACACGGTTCTCTATGCGGTTAGCGGTGTTCCCGAGATTCATGTCCGATAATGATGCACCCTACTACGGACCTTTTCAATGGGGGCCGGTCCGAATTATTTATGGAAGGTATGATTTTTTTTTTTTTTCAACACTTTTCCCCTCTTTTTCTCTCTCTGCCGGGGCCGGCCCTGGGTGCTTTATGGACGGTTTAAAACATGACTATGGATGCAAATGCTCATTTTCCTCCGTGCACCTGGTGATTGAAAACGTGCATCTGGTAACCCAAAAATTATAAAAGGGTTTTAAATACTTTTACCCGTCATTCTATTGATATAGCCCGCTAGGGGAGTGCCCCACTACGGCCCTCTCTCTGTCAGGGCCGTCCTTGGGTGCTTTTTACACACTTTAAGAAATCACGATGGATGCAGATTGCTATTAATCCTCCGTGCAACTGGTGATTGAAAACGTGCATCTGGTAACCCAAAATTTCAAATATGGTTCAAAATGAATTTAAAGGCACCCCTCTCATTGTTGCCCGCTATGGGAGCACCCCACTAAGGCCCTGTCTCGGTCGGGCCCGTCCTGAGTGCTTTATAGACACTTTAAGAAATCGCGATGGATGCAGATTGCTATTAATCCTCCGTGCAACTGGTGATTGAAAATGTGCAACTGGTGATTGAAAACGTGCACCTGGTCACCCAAAACACGGTTCTCTATGCGGTTAGCGGTGTTCCATCTATTCATGTCCGCTTATGGCGCACCCTACTACGGACCTTTAGCAATGGGGGCCGGCCCGAATTATTTATGGAAGGTCTGATGATGATTTTTTTTTTTTTTTCACCATCTCTTTCTCTCTCTGCCGGGGCCGGCCAAGAGTGCTTTATGGACGGTTTAAAACATGACTATGGATGCAAATGCTCATTTTCCTCCGTGCACCTGGTGATTGAAAACGTGCATCTGGTAACCCAAAAATTATAAAAGGGTTTTAAATACTTTTACCCGTCATTCTATTGATATAGCCCGCTAGGGGAGTGCCCCACTACGGCCCTCTCTCTGTCAGGGCCGTCCTTGGGTGCTTTTTACACACTTTAAGAAATCACGATGGATGCAGATTGCTATTAATCCTCCGTGCAACTGGTGATTGAAAACGTGCATCTGGTAACCCAAAATTTCAAATATGGTTCAAAATGAATTTAAAGGCACCCCTCTCATTGTTGCCCGCTATGGGAGCACCCCACTAAGGCCCTGTCTCGGTCGGGCCCGTCCTGAGTGCTTTATAGACACTTTAAGAAATCGCGATGGATGCAGATTGCTATTAATCCTCCGTGCAACTGGTGATTGAAAATGTGCAACTGGTGATTGAAAACGTGCACCTGGTCACCCAAAACACGGTTCTCTATGCGGTTAGCGGTGTTCCATCTATTCATGTCCGCTTATGGCGCACCCTACTACGGACCTTTAGCAATGGGGGCCGGCCCGAATTATTTATGGAAGGTCTGATGATGATTTTTTTTTTTTTTCACCATCTCTTTCTCTCTCTGCCGGGGCCGGCCAAGAGTGCTTTATGGACGGTTTAAAACATGACTATGGATGCAAATGCTCATTTTCCTCCGTGCACCTGGTGATTGAAAACGTGCATCTGGTAACCCAAAAATTATAAAAGGGTTTTAAATACTTTTACCCGTCATTCTATTGATATAGCCCGCTAGGGGAGTGCCCCACTACGGCCCTCTCTCTGTCAGGGCCGTCCTTGGGTGCTTTTTACACACTTTAAGAAATCACGATGGATGCAGATTGCTATTAATCCTCCGTGCAACTGGTGATTGAAAACGTGCATCTGGTAACCCAAAATTTCAAATATGGTTCAAAATGAATTTAAAGGCACCCCTCTCATTGTTGCCCGCTATGGGAGCACCCCACTAAGGCCCTGTCTCGGTCGGGCCCGTCCTGAGTGCTTTATAGACACTTTAAGAAATCGCGATGGATGCAGATTGCTATTAATCCTCCGTGCAACTGGTGATTGAAAATGTGCAACTGGTGATTGAAAACGTGCACCTGGTCACCCAAAACACGGTTCTCTATGCGGTTAGCGGTGTTCCATCTATTCATGTCCGCTTATGGCGCACCCTACTACGGACCTTTAGCAATGGGGGCCGGCCCGAATTATTTATGGAAGGTCTGATGATGATTTTTTTTTTTTTTTCACCATCTCTTTCTCTCTCTGCCGGGGCCGGCCAAGAGTGCTTTATGGACGGTTTAAAACATGACTATGGATGCAAATGCTCATTTTCCTCCGTGCACCTGGTGATTGAAAACGTGCATCTGGTAACCCAAAAATTATAAAAGGGTTTTAAATACTTTTACCCGTCATTCTATTGATATAGCCCGCTAGGGGAGTGCCCCACTACGGCCCTCTCTCTGTCAGGGCCGTCCTTGGGTGCTTTTTACACACTTTAAGAAATCACGATGGATGCAGATTGCTATTAATCCTCCGTGCAACTGGTGATTGAAAACGTGCATCTGGTAACCCAAAATTTCAAATATGGTTCAAAATGAATTTAAAGGCACCCCTCTCATTGTTGCCCGCTATGGGAGCACCCCACTAAGGCCCTGTCTCGGTCGGGCCCGTCCTGAGTGCTTTATAGACACTTTAAGAAATCGCGATGGATGCAGATTGCTATTAATCCTCCGTGCAACTGGTGATTGAAAATGTGCAACTGGTGATTGAAAACGTGCACCTGGTCACCCAAAACACGGTTCTCTATGCGGTTAGCGGTGTTCCATCTATTCATGTCCGCTTATGGCGCACCCTACTACGGACCTTTAGCAATGGGGGCCGGCCCGAATTATTTATGGAAGGTCTGATGATGATTTTTTTTTTTTTTTCACCATCTCTTTCTCTCTCTGCCGGGGCCGGCCAAGAGTGCTTTATGGACGGTTTAAAACATGACTATGGATGCAAATGCTCATTTTCCTCCGTGCACCTGGTGATTGAAAACGTGCATCTGGTAACCCAAAAATTATAAAAGGGTTTTAAATACTTTTACCCGTCATTCTATTGATATAGCCCGCTAGGGGAGTGCCCCACTACGGCCCTCTCTCTGTCAGGGCCGTCCTTGGGTGCTTTTTACACACTTTAAGAAATCACGATGGATGCAGATTGCTATTAATCCTCCGTGCAACTGGTGATTGAAAACGTGCATCTGGTAACCCAAAAATTATAAAACGGTTTTAAATACTTTTACCGGTCATTCTATTGATATAGCCCGCTATGGGAGCACCCCACTAAGGCCCTGTCTCGGTCGGGGCCGTCCTTCAGTGCTTTATATACAGTTTCATATATTACGATGGATGCAGATTGTGATTGTTTTCCAAAAGACCCGTGTGCATCTGGTAACCCAAAAATTATAAAACTGTTTTAAATCATTTTACCGGTCATTCTATTGATATAGCCCGCTAGGGGAGTACCCTACTACGGCCCTCTCTCGGTCAGGCCCGTCCTTAGGTGCTTTATATACAGTTTAAGATATTACGATGGATGCAGATTGTGATTGTTTTCCAAAAGACCCGTGTGCATCTGGTAACCCAAAAATTAAAATATGGTTCAAAACCCGGGTAACACCACTCTATTTACGGACATGACAGTAGAGCTTACCCCCTGGAGCTATTGACCTCCAGGCTTGTAGGCCCTTACTCACCACCCGGGTATCACCCCTCTATTTCGGGGATGATACCAGCAGGGGACCCCCCCCACCTCCACAACCTCGCATACCAGGTGAACCAGGGCACCCACACTTAAGCACCCCTCCTCGGACATTAAAGCAGATAACCGCGCTGTTATGAACCGCGTGCACCTGGTCACCCAAATGGAACTTGTGCACCTGGTCACCCAAAAGGACCGGCGTGCACCTGGTCACCCAAAGGCCGGCGTGCACCTGGTCACCCAAAAGGACCATGTGCACCTGGTCACCCAAAGGCCGGCGTGCACCTGGTCACCCAAAAGGACCGTGTGCACCTGGTCACCCAAAGGCCGGCGTGCACCTGGTCACCCAAAGGACCATGTGCACCTGGTCACCCAAAAGGACCATGTGCACCTGGTCACCCAAAGGCCGGCGTGCACCTGGTCACCCAAAAGGACCATGTGCACCTGGTCACCCAAAGGCCGGCGTGCACCTGGTCACCCAAAGGACCATGTGCACCTGGTCACCCAAAAGGACCATGTGCACCTGGTCACCCAAAGGCCGGCGTGCACCTGGTCACCCAAAGGACCATGTGCACCTGGTCACCCAAAGGCCGGCGTGCACCTGGTCACCCAAAGGACCATGTGCACCTGGTCACCCAAAGGCCGGCGTGCAC
>NW_023493763.1:125000-130000 GCF_013265735.2 Oncorhynchus mykiss
GGGCTAAACAACCACCAATCGGTCGCCGAAGGGACGGGCACCTTCATTGGACAAGAACCATGGTCATTGGATGAACCAAACCCACAAGGTGATAGCTGGGATAGAGCACCTGCCCAGGACAAGGCTCAATATCCTCCCACCACCAAGCTGGGCAACGTGGATCAAAAGTTAGGACACATCGGGCGCCGAAGGGTCTGGTCAAACCACTAAATCGGTCGCCGGCGGGAAAATGTCCAAAGTACCATGGTTCTGAGGGTCTGACTTCCCTCAAAACTGTCCGTTACTCATTTTCTATTCGGACTGAGCAGTTTGACACCACCCCCGTCTCTCTAGGACATGGAAGTCCTGTTGCCAAAAACCAGGTTTCTGAAATCGCGCCGGTACCTGTCTGGTCGACCCGCCACTGAGTGTGTAATCCAAAACAGGCCAAATATCGATGAAGCCCTGAACCTCACAGGGCTTCTGTGCGCCCCACCATCGGGGGTCAAATTCAACAAAAACGTGATAAATCAAAAAGTACACATCCGATCTTGATGGGGTTTTTTTTGCACGAAAGTGCATAAATAGACGAGCATTTACATTCAATTAAAAACGTTTTTGTATAAAACATTTTAATAGGAAATCGTGTTTCAAGTTTTGGGAAAAAAGTGAATGTCACAGGATGCATAGGTTCCTGTGGATGCGAATTTTTTTTTACATTATGTAATTGTTGCCCATCACGAGAGAGGGTATGAGACGAAATTTGGGACCTCTAGCCCTTCGGGAAGTATTTTTAATCATTTTTTGAAAATTACAGAAATTGGTCGAAAAAATGACAGAGTCCCACTTTTCACAGCCGTGCACCTGGTGATTGAAAACGTGCATCTGGTAACCCAAAAATGCGGTTCTCAATGCGCTTGCCGGTGTTACAGATATACATGTCCGATAATGATGCACCCTACTACGGACCTTTTTCAATGGGGGTCGGCCTGAATTATTTATGGAAGGTATGATTACTTTTTTTTTCTCCGTGCAACTGGTGATTGAAAACGTGCACCTGGTCACCCAAAACACGGTTCTCTATGCGGTTAGCGGTGTTCCCGAGATTCATGTCCGATAATGATGCACCCTACTACGGACCTTTTCAATGGGGGCCGGTCCGAATTATTTATGGAAGGTATGATTTTTTTTTTCTCTCTCCGTGCAACTGGTGATTGAAAACGTGCATCTGGTAACCCAAAACACGGTTCTCTATGCGGTTAGCGGTGTTCCCGAGATTCATGTCCGATAATGATGCACCCTACTACGGACCTTTTCAATGGGGGCCGGTCCGAATTATTTATGGAAGGTATGATTTTTTTTTTTTTTTCAACACTTTTCCCCTCTTTTTCTCTCTCTGCCGGGGCCGGCCCTGGGTGCTTTATGGACGGTTTAAAACATGACTATGGATGCAAATGCTCATTTTCCTCCGTGCACCTGGTGATTGAAAACGTGCATCTGGTAACCCAAAAATTATAAAAGGGTTTTAAATACTTTTACCCGTCATTCTATTGATATAGCCCGCTAGGGGAGTGCCCCACTACGGCCCTCTCTCTGTCAGGGCCGTCCTTGGGTGCTTTTTACACACTTTAAGAAATCACGATGGATGCAGATTGCTATTAATCCTCCGTGCAACTGGTGATTGAAAACGTGCATCTGGTAACCCAAAATTTCAAATATGGTTCAAAATGAATTTAAAGGCACCCCTCTCATTGTTGCCCGCTATGGGAGCACCCCACTAAGGCCCTGTCTCGGTCGGGCCCGTCCTGAGTGCTTTATAGACACTTTAAGAAATCGCGATGGATGCAGATTGCTATTAATCCTCCGTGCAACTGGTGATTGAAAATGTGCAACTGGTGATTGAAAACGTGCACCTGGTCACCCAAAACACGGTTCTCTATGCGGTTAGCGGTGTTCCATCTATTCATGTCCGCTTATGGCGCACCCTACTACGGACCTTTAGCAATGGGGGCCGGCCCGAATTATTTATGGATGCAAATGCTCATTTTCCTCCGTGCACCTGGTGATTGAAAACGTGCATCTGGTAACCCAAAAATTATAAAAGGGTTTTAAATACTTTTACCCGTCATTCTATTGATATAGCCCGCTAGGGGAGTGCCCCACTACGGCCCTCTCTCTGTCAGGGCCGTCCTTGGGTGCTTTTTACACACTTTAAGAAATCACGATGGATGCAGATTGCTATTAATCCTCCGTGCAACTGGTGATTGAAAACGTGCATCTGGTAACCCAAAAATTATAAAACGGTTTTAAATACTTTTACCGGTCATTCTATTGATATAGCCCGCTATGGGAGCACCCCACTAAGGCCCTGTCTCGGTCGGGGCCGTCCTTCAGTGCTTTATATACAGTTTCATATATTACGATGGATGCAGATTGTGATTGTTTTCCAAAAGACCCGTGTGCATCTGGTAACCCAAAAATTATAAAACTGTTTTAAATCATTTTACCGGTCATTCTATTGATATAGCCCGCTAGGGGAGTACCCTACTACGGCCCTCTCTCGGTCAGGCCCGTCCTTAGGTGCTTTATATACAGTTTAAGATATTACGATGGATGCAGATTGTGATTGTTTTCCAAAAGACCCGTGTGCATCTGGTAACCCAAAAATTAAAATATGGTTCAAAACCCGGGTAACACCACTCTATTTACGGACATGACAGTAGAGCTTACCCCCTGGAGCTATTGACCTCCAGGCTTGTAGGCCCTTACTCACCACCCGGGTATCACCCCTCTATTTCGGGGATGATACCAGCAGGGGACCCCCCCCACCTCCACAACCTCGCATACCAGGTGAACCAGGGCACCCACACTTAAGCACCCCTCCTCGGACATTAAAGCAGATAACCGCGCTGTTATGAACCGCGTGCACCTGGTCACCCAAATGGAACTTGTGCACCTGGTCACCCAAAAGGACCGGCGTGCACCTGGTCACCCAAAGGCCGGCGTGCACCTGGTCACCCAAAAGGACCATGTGCACCTGGTCACCCAAAGGCCGGCGTGCACCTGGTCACCCAAAAGGACCGTGTGCACCTGGTCACCCAAAGGCCGGCGTGCACCTGGTCACCCAAAGGACCATGTGCACCTGGTCACCCAAAAGGACCATGTGCACCTGGTCACCCAAAGGCCGGCGTGCACCTGGTCACCCAAAAGGACCATGTGCACCTGGTCACCCAAAGGCCGGCGTGCACCTGGTCACCCAAAGGACCATGTGCACCTGGTCACCCAAAAGGACCATGTGCACCTGGTCACCCAAAGGCCGGCGTGCACCTGGTCACCCAAAGGACCATGTGCACCTGGTCACCCAAAGGCCGGCGTGCACCTGGTCACCCAAAGGACCATGTGCACCTGGTCACCCAAAGGCCGGCGTGCACCTGGTCACCCAAAGGACCATGTGCACCTGGTCACCCAAAAGGACCATGTGCACCTGGTCACCCAAAGGCCGGCGTGCACCTGGTCACCCAAAGGACCATGTGCACCTGGTCACCCAAAGGCCGGCGTGCACCTGGTCACCCAAAGGACCATGTGCACCTGGTCACCCAAAGGCCGGCGTGCACCTGGTCACCCAAAGGACCATGTGCACCTGGTCACCCAAAAGGACCATGTGCACCTGGTCACCCAAAGGCCGGCGTGCACCTGGTCACCCAAAGGACCATGTGCACCTGGTCACCCAAAAGAACCGTGTGCACCTGGTCACCCAAAGGCCGGCGTGCACCTGGTCACCCAAAGGACCATGTGCACCTGGTCACCCAAAAGGACCATGTGCACCTGGTCACCCAAAGGCCGGCGTGCACCTGGTCACCCAAAGGACCATGTGCACCTGGTCACCCAAAAGAACCGTGTGCACCTGGTCACCCAAAGGCCGGCGTGCACCTGGTCACCCAAAGGACCATGTGCACCTGGTCACCCAAAAGGACCATGTGCACCTGGTCACCCAAAGGCCGGCGTGCACCTGGTCACCCAAAGGACCATGTGCACCTGGTCACCCAAAAGAACCGTGTGCACCTGGTCACCCAAAGGCCGGCGTGCACCTGGTCACCCAAAGGACCATGTGCACCTGGTCACCCAAAAGAACCGTGTGCACCTGGTCACCCAAAGGCCGGCGTGCACCTGGTCACCCAAAGGACCATGTGCACCTGGTCACCCAAAAGCCGGCGTGCACCTGGTCACCCAAATGGAACTTGTGCACCTGGTCACCCAAAAGCCGGCGTGCACCTGGTCACCCAAATGGAACTTGTGCACCTGGTCACCCAAAAGCCGGCGTGCACCTGGTCACCCAAATGGAACTTGTGCACCTGGTCACCCAAAAGACCGGCGTGCACCTGGTCACCCAAAAGCCGGCGTGCACCTGGTCACCCAAATGGAACTTGTGCACCTGGTCACCCAAAAATTATAAAACTGTCCAAAATGCATTTACCGGTCATTTTATTTATATAGCCCGCTAGGGGAGTAGCCCACTACGGCCCTCTCTTGGTCGGGGCCGTGCTTAGTGCTTTATGGACACTTTAAGATATTACGATGGATGCAGATTGTGATTGTTTTGCAAAAGACCCGTGTGCATCTGGTAACCCAAAAATTATAAAACTGTTCAAAATGCATTTAAAGCTATACCTGACCTTCATGCCCGCCAGGGGAGTAGCCCACTACGGCCCTCTCTCAGTGGGGGCCCTATTTGAGTGCTTTATGGACGGTTTAAAATATCACGATGGATGCAGATTGCTATTAATCCTCCGTGCACCTGGTGATTGAAAACGTGCATCTGGTAACCCAAAAATTAAAATATGGACCGCGGGTGAATGGAGGGAGTAACTATGACTCTCTTAAGGTAGCCAACTGCTTGATGAGCATATACATCCGTGCAACTGGTGATTTGAAATGTGCATCTGGTAACCCAAAATAGATGGTAAATAAATCACAGAAATTGCACTATGTCCATCTCTGTGAATGAGAGTACACATACAGGC
>NW_023493763.1:140000-145000 GCF_013265735.2 Oncorhynchus mykiss
GTGCTTTTTACACACTTTAAGAAATCACGATGGATGCAGATTGCTATTAATCCTCCGTGCAACTGGTGATTGAAAACGTGCATCTGGTAACCCAAAATTTCAAATATGGTTCAAAATGAATTTAAAGGCACCCCTCTCATTGTTGCCCGCTATGGGAGCACCCCACTAAGGCCCTGTCTCGGTCGGGCCCGTCCTGAGTGCTTTATAGACACTTTAAGAAATCGCGATGGATGCAGATTGCTATTAATCCTCCGTGCAACTGGTGATTGAAAATGTGCAACTGGTGATTGAAAACGTGCACCTGGTCACCCAAAACACGGTTCTCTATGCGGTTAGCGGTGTTCCATCTATTCATGTCCGCTTATGGCGCACCCTACTACGGACCTTTAGCAATGGGGGCCGGCCCGAATTATTTATGGAAGGTCTGATGATGATTTTTTTTTTTTTTCACCATCTCTTTCTCTCTCTGCCGGGGCCGGCCAAGAGTGCTTTATGGACGGTTTAAAACATGACTATGGATGCAAATGCTCATTTTCCTCCGTGCACCTGGTGATTGAAAACGTGCATCTGGTAACCCAAAAATTATAAAAGGGTTTTAAATACTTTTACCCGTCATTCTATTGATATAGCCCGCTAGGGGAGTGCCCCACTACGGCCCTCTCTCTGTCAGGGCCGTCCTTGGGTGCTTTTTACACACTTTAAGAAATCACGATGGATGCAGATTGCTATTAATCCTCCGTGCAACTGGTGATTGAAAACGTGCATCTGGTAACCCAAAATTTCAAATATGGTTCAAAATGAATTTAAAGGCACCCCTCTCATTGTTGCCCGCTATGGGAGCACCCCACTAAGGCCCTGTCTCGGTCGGGCCCGTCCTGAGTGCTTTATAGACACTTTAAGAAATCGCGATGGATGCAGATTGCTATTAATCCTCCGTGCAACTGGTGATTGAAAATGTGCAACTGGTGATTGAAAACGTGCACCTGGTCACCCAAAACACGGTTCTCTATGCGGTTAGCGGTGTTCCATCTATTCATGTCCGCTTATGGCGCACCCTACTACGGACCTTTAGCAATGGGGGCCGGCCCGAATTATTTATGGAAGGTCTGATGATGATTTTTTTTTTTTTTCACCATCTCTTTCTCTCTCTGCCGGGGCCGGCCAAGAGTGCTTTATGGACGGTTTAAAACATGACTATGGATGCAAATGCTCATTTTCCTCCGTGCACCTGGTGATTGAAAACGTGCATCTGGTAACCCAAAAATTATAAAAGGGTTTTAAATACTTTTACCCGTCATTCTATTGATATAGCCCGCTAGGGGAGTGCCCCACTACGGCCCTCTCTCTGTCAGGGCCGTCCTTGGGTGCTTTTTACACACTTTAAGAAATCACGATGGATGCAGATTGCTATTAATCCTCCGTGCAACTGGTGATTGAAAACGTGCATCTGGTAACCCAAAATTTCAAATATGGTTCAAAATGAATTTAAAGGCACCCCTCTCATTGTTGCCCGCTATGGGAGCACCCCACTAAGGCCCTGTCTCGGTCGGGCCCGTCCTGAGTGCTTTATAGACACTTTAAGAAATCGCGATGGATGCAGATTGCTATTAATCCTCCGTGCAACTGGTGATTGAAAATGTGCAACTGGTGATTGAAAACGTGCACCTGGTCACCCAAAACACGGTTCTCTATGCGGTTAGCGGTGTTCCATCTATTCATGTCCGCTTATGGCGCACCCTACTACGGACCTTTAGCAATGGGGGCCGGCCCGAATTATTTATGGAAGGTCTGATGATGATTTTTTTTTTTTTTTCACCATCTCTTTCTCTCTCTGCCGGGGCCGGCCAAGAGTGCTTTATGGACGGTTTAAAACATGACTATGGATGCAAATGCTCATTTTCCTCCGTGCACCTGGTGATTGAAAACGTGCATCTGGTAACCCAAAAATTATAAAAGGGTTTTAAATACTTTTACCCGTCATTCTATTGATATAGCCCGCTAGGGGAGTGCCCCACTACGGCCCTCTCTCTGTCAGGGCCGTCCTTGGGTGCTTTTTACACACTTTAAGAAATCACGATGGATGCAGATTGCTATTAATCCTCCGTGCAACTGGTGATTGAAAACGTGCATCTGGTAACCCAAAATTTCAAATATGGTTCAAAATGAATTTAAAGGCACCCCTCTCATTGTTGCCCGCTATGGGAGCACCCCACTAAGGCCCTGTCTCGGTCGGGCCCGTCCTGAGTGCTTTATAGACACTTTAAGAAATCGCGATGGATGCAGATTGCTATTAATCCTCCGTGCAACTGGTGATTGAAAATGTGCAACTGGTGATTGAAAACGTGCACCTGGTCACCCAAAACACGGTTCTCTATGCGGTTAGCGGTGTTCCATCTATTCATGTCCGCTTATGGCGCACCCTACTACGGACCTTTAGCAATGGGGGCCGGCCCGAATTATTTATGGAAGGTCTGATGATGATTTTTTTTTTTTTTCACCATCTCTTTCTCTCTCTGCCGGGGCCGGCCAAGAGTGCTTTATGGACGGTTTAAAACATGACTATGGATGCAAATGCTCATTTTCCTCCGTGCACCTGGTGATTGAAAACGTGCATCTGGTAACCCAAAAATTATAAAAGGGTTTTAAATACTTTTACCCGTCATTCTATTGATATAGCCCGCTAGGGGAGTGCCCCACTACGGCCCTCTCTCTGTCAGGGCCGTCCTTGGGTGCTTTTTACACACTTTAAGAAATCACGATGGATGCAGATTGCTATTAATCCTCCGTGCAACTGGTGATTGAAAACGTGCATCTGGTAACCCAAAATTTCAAATATGGTTCAAAATGAATTTAAAGGCACCCCTCTCATTGTTGCCCGCTATGGGAGCACCCCACTAAGGCCCTGTCTCGGTCGGGCCCGTCCTGAGTGCTTTATAGACACTTTAAGAAATCGCGATGGATGCAGATTGCTATTAATCCTCCGTGCAACTGGTGATTGAAAATGTGCAACTGGTGATTGAAAACGTGCACCTGGTCACCCAAAACACGGTTCTCTATGCGGTTAGCGGTGTTCCATCTATTCATGTCCGCTTATGGCGCACCCTACTACGGACCTTTAGCAATGGGGGCCGGCCCGAATTATTTATGGAAGGTCTGATGATGATTTTTTTTTTTTTTTCACCATCTCTTTCTCTCTCTGCCGGGGCCGGCCAAGAGTGCTTTATGGACGGTTTAAAACATGACTATGGATGCAAATGCTCATTTTCCTCCGTGCACCTGGTGATTGAAAACGTGCATCTGGTAACCCAAAAATTATAAAAGGGTTTTAAATACTTTTACCCGTCATTCTATTGATATAGCCCGCTAGGGGAGTGCCCCACTACGGCCCTCTCTCTGTCAGGGCCGTCCTTGGGTGCTTTTTACACACTTTAAGAAATCACGATGGATGCAGATTGCTATTAATCCTCCGTGCAACTGGTGATTGAAAACGTGCATCTGGTAACCCAAAATTTCAAATATGGTTCAAAATGAATTTAAAGGCACCCCTCTCATTGTTGCCCGCTATGGGAGCACCCCACTAAGGCCCTGTCTCGGTCGGGCCCGTCCTGAGTGCTTTATAGACACTTTAAGAAATCGCGATGGATGCAGATTGCTATTAATCCTCCGTGCAACTGGTGATTGAAAATGTGCAACTGGTGATTGAAAACGTGCACCTGGTCACCCAAAACACGGTTCTCTATGCGGTTAGCGGTGTTCCATCTATTCATGTCCGCTTATGGCGCACCCTACTACGGACCTTTAGCAATGGGGGCCGGCCCGAATTATTTATGGAAGGTCTGATGATGATTTTTTTTTTTTTTCACCATCTCTTTCTCTCTCTGCCGGGGCCGGCCAAGAGTGCTTTATGGACGGTTTAAAACATGACTATGGATGCAAATGCTCATTTTCCTCCGTGCACCTGGTGATTGAAAACGTGCATCTGGTAACCCAAAAATTATAAAAGGGTTTTAAATACTTTTACCCGTCATTCTATTGATATAGCCCGCTAGGGGAGTGCCCCACTACGGCCCTCTCTCTGTCAGGGCCGTCCTTGGGTGCTTTTTACACACTTTAAGAAATCACGATGGATGCAGATTGCTATTAATCCTCCGTGCAACTGGTGATTGAAAACGTGCATCTGGTAACCCAAAAATTATAAAACGGTTTTAAATACTTTTACCGGTCATTCTATTGATATAGCCCGCTATGGGAGCACCCCACTAAGGCCCTGTCTCGGTCGGGGCCGTCCTTCAGTGCTTTATATACAGTTTCATATATTACGATGGATGCAGATTGTGATTGTTTTCCAAAAGACCCGTGTGCATCTGGTAACCCAAAAATTATAAAACTGTTTTAAATCATTTTACCGGTCATTCTATTGATATAGCCCGCTAGGGGAGTACCCTACTACGGCCCTCTCTCGGTCAGGCCCGTCCTTAGGTGCTTTATATACAGTTTAAGATATTACGATGGATGCAGATTGTGATTGTTTTCCAAAAGACCCGTGTGCATCTGGTAACCCAAAAATTAAAATATGGTTCAAAACCCGGGTAACACCACTCTATTTACGGACATGACAGTAGAGCTTACCCCCTGGAGCTATTGACCTCCAGGCTTGTAGGCCCTTACTCACCACCCGGGTATCACCCCTCTATTTCGGGGATGATACCAGCAGGGGACCCCCCCCACCTCCACAACCTCGCATACCAGGTGAACCAGGGCACCCACACTTAAGCACCCCTCCTCGGACATTAAAGCAGATAACCGCGCTGTTATGAACCGCGTGCACCTGGTCACCCAAATGGAACTTGTGCACCTGGTCACCCAAAAGGACCGGCGTGCACCTGGTCACCCAAAGGCCGGCGTGCACCTGGTCACCCAAAAGGACCATGTGCACCTGGTCACCCAAAGGCCGGCGTGCACCTGGTCACCCAAAAGGACCGTGTGCACCTGGTCACCCA
>NW_023493763.1:150000-160000 GCF_013265735.2 Oncorhynchus mykiss
AAAAAAGAACCAGCCATTTATCTATCGTCATTTAAGAGAAACGGAACAATGACAAATTGGTGATGGTCACAAATAGGCATTTTTTTTTTTCAACGGTTACAGATCCAGTTGCAGGGTGTTCATACGAATCTTTTTAAAGTGTGCTGCGGAGCTCTGCGACATTTCTGTGATTTTCTATGATTTTCTGAAATAACACAATAACCGACCATTAGAACAGTAGGCCCAAAATGAAGCCTGCCCCACAATGTCATTTGCTTTTGAGTGACAGTGAGAGAACCGTTAGGGTGAGAAGAAAAATTCCACCACATGAATGTTCCTAAGGTCCTCCCGATCTCAACAAGCCTAACCTTGACCGTGTGGCATTAACCCTTCACAGTAAAACAGGGTTTTTTGATCTCACAGATTACAGTGTCATCTCTCCCCATAGGAATACATTGCCTGCACCCCTAATTTCAACCTGAGGCCTATGTGGGTTATGAATGCCGTATGAACCTGTCTTCGGTACCAGTCCATCAGGCCACTATGAGGTCTACCTGTGTCGATTCTAAGCTTCCTGGACCAACCGGAAGTGGTTAAAATGCCCCTAAAAGTGTTTACCCATACACTGCATGCAGTTTGATAGACATAGTGCATTCAACCCTGTGTAGATCAGTCAATTCTTAACGTAAGGACTTAAAACTCAGGATTCTGTAACAGCATACCCCAATGAGGATATGTGGTGACTTATAGCTTCCTGTGCCAACCGGAAGTGCCATAATTGGTGTCTCAGGGGCTGTTTCGAAGGGTTAAAAAATTCAGATCTGTCCAAAACTTCATATATGTGATTAGGCAACCCCCATGAACCGTAAATCAGTCATTTTTCCCAAAAAAAATCAAAGGAAAAAAAAATTGCACTAAAACACAACTTGGATGGAGGGACGTATTGGGGTGCGTAGAGACAGACAGTGGCCGCAATAGTTAGCTTTGTTCTAGCTAAAAAAGAACGGTCGGACCTAGAGTTCCGAAATTTTAGAAACCTGTTCTAGACCTCCGGGCCATGGTGCGTGGCGAGTTACGTGGCTCTAGACGGTTCTCGGACCGAGAAACAGCCTCGTACATTCGCAATAACTTCAATTCATTTTTGCATCACGAAAATGACGACGTTTAGAAAAGTCTCAGAGACGCAAGGCTAGGTGCGTTGAAACCGGCTCGGCCCATAGAGACGGACCCCAAAGTTTCTGTCCGATAGCTCGTTCAAGGACCCCGTAGCAAGGCATGGAAATAAGTGGATTTTCAGCACCAATTAGGGTTTTTCTCGGACACCAAATGACCTATCGAGCCGAAACTCGGGATTCGGGGTCGCCTCACATAGGACTTCACATAATGTCCGAACTGGACCCGCAGCTAGAACGTAACTATGTGTTTTACCTTTTTATTATGTTTTAAACTAGAGGCGCTGTGAATTATGGGACTGCTCTGACATATATGATAGTTGGCATCTAAATGAGTAGGAAACAGTGGGTTTGGTGTCATAATGACATCTAATTGACTGATGGACACTGACTTGCTAGTTGACTTTTGTACATTTGCAATATGTTTAAACAGAGAGGGACCATCACCAAAATGGCATTCTGAAATCAACACAAAAAATGGCATCACCATAGTCTCCAGACTGTGCTGAGTTCAACGAGCTATCCCGCTTGACCGTAGCTCGCTCGGTATAGGCGCAGCAACCATTAGAATATTAGGCCCAAAATGAAGCCTGCCCCACAATGTCATTTGCTTTTGAGTGACAGTGAGAGAACCGTTAGGGTGAGAAGAAAAATTCCACCATAGGAATGTTCCTAAGGTCCTCCCGATCTGAACAAGCCTAACCTTGACCGTGTGGCATTAACCCTTCACAGTAAAACAGTGTTTTTTGATCTCACAGATTACAGTGTCATCTCTCCCCATAGGAATACATAGCCTGCACCACAAAATTCAACCTGAGGCCTATGTGGGTTATGAATGCCGTATGAACCTGTCTTCGGTACCAGTCCATCAGGCCACTATGAGGTCTACCTGTGTCGATTCTAAGCTTCCTGGACCAACCGGAAGTGGTTAAAATGCCCCTAAAAGTGTTTACCCATACACTGCATGCAGTTTGATAGACATAGTGCATTCAACCCTGTGTAGATCAGTCAATTCTTAACGTAAAGACTTAAAACTCGGGATTCTGTAAGTGGCCATGTCAATCAAGACATGTGGTGATTTATAGCTTCCTGTGCCAACCGGAAGTGCCATAATTGGTGTCTCAGGGGCTGTTTCGAAGGGTTAAAAAAGTCAGATCTGTCCAAAACTTCATATATGTGATTAGGCAACCCCCATGAACTGTAAATCAGTCATTTTTCCCCAAAAAAATCAAAGGAAAAAAAAATTGCACTAAAACACAACTTGGATGGAGGGACGTATTGGGGTGCGTAGAGACAGACAGTGGCCGCAATAGTTAGCTTTGTTGGAGCTAAAAAAGAACGGTCGGACCTAGAGTTCCGAAACTTTAGAAACCTGTTCTAGACCTCCGGGCCATGGTGCGTGGCGAGTTACGTGGCTCTAGACGGTTCTCGGACCGAGAAACAGCCTCGTACATTTGGAATAACTTCAATTCATTTTTGCATCACGAAAATGACGACGTTTAGAAAAGTCTCAGAGACGCAAGGCTAGGTGCGTTGAAACCGGCTCGGCCCATAGAGACGGACCCCAAAGTTTCTGTCCGATAGCTCGTTCAAGGACCCCGTAGCAAGGCATGGAAATAAGTGGATTTTCAGCACCAATTAGGGTTTTTCTCGGACACCAAATGACCTATCGAGCCGAAACTCGGGATTCGGGGTCGCCTCACATAGGACTTCACATAATGTCCGAACTGGACCCGCAGCTAGAACGTAACTATGTGTTTTACCTTTTTATTATGTTTTCAACTAGAGGCGCTGTGAATTATGGGCCTGCTCTGACATATGTGATAGTTGGCTACTAAATGAGTAGGAAAAAGTGGGTTTGGTGTCAATTGATATCCATTTGGTGTCATAATGACATCTAATTGACTGATGGACACTGACTTGCTAGTTGACTTTTGTACATTTGCAATATGTTTAAACGGAGAGGGACCATCACCAAAATGGCATTCTGAAATCAACACAAAAAATGGCATCACCATAGTCTCCAGACTGTTCTGAGTTCAACGAGCTATCCCGCTTGACCGTAGCTCGCTCGGTCTAGGCGCAGCAACCATTAGAATAGAAGGCCCAAAATGAAGCCTGCACCACAATGTCATTTGCTTTTGAGTGACAGTGAGAGAACCGTTAGGGTGAGAAGAAAAATTCCACCACTTGAATGTTCCTAAGGTCCTCCCGATCTCAACAAGCCTAACCTTGACCGTGTGGCATTAACCCTTCACAGTAAAACAGTGTTTTTTGATCTCACAGATTACAGTGTCATCTCTCCCCATAGGAATACATTGCCTGCACCCCTAATTTCAACCCGAGGCCTATGTGGGTTATGAATGCCGTATGAACCTGTCTTCGGTACCAGTCCATCAGGCCACTATGAGGTCTACCTGTGTTGATTCTAAGCTTCCTAGACCAACCGGAAGTGGTTAAAATGCCCCTAAAAGTGTTTACCCATACAATGCATGCAGTTTGATAGACATAGTGCATTCAACCCTGTGTAGATCAGTCAATTCTTAACGTAAGGACTTAAAACTCAGGATTCTGTAACAGCATACCCCAATGAGGATATGTGTTGATTTATAACTTCCTGTGCCAACCGGAAGTGCCATAATTGGTGTCTCAGGGGCTGTTTCGAAGGGTTAAAAAAGTCTGATCTTTCCAAAACTTCATATGTGTGATTAGGCAACCCCCATGAACTGTAAATCAGTCATTTTTCCCAAAAAAAATCAAAGGAAAAAAAAATTGCACTAAAACACAACTAGGATGGAGGGACGTATTGGGGTGCGTAGAGACAGACAGTGGCTCCAATAGTTAGCTTTGTTGGAGCTAAAAAAGAACGGTCGGACCTAGAGTTCCGAAACTTTAGAAACCTGTTCTAGACCTCCCGTAGATGGTGCGTGGTGAGTTACGTGGCTCTAGAAGGTTCTCGGACCGAGAAACAGCCTCGTACATTTGAAATAACTTCAATTCATTTTTGCATCACGAAAATGACGACATTTAGAAATGTCCCAGAGTCGCAAGACTAGGTGCATTGCGAACGTCTCGGCCCATATAGACAGACCCCAACGTTTCTGTCCGATATCTCATTCAAGGACCCCGTAGCAAGTCATGGAAAATAGTGGATTTTCAGCACCAATTAGGGTTTTTCTCGGACACCAAATGACCTATCGAGCCGAAACTTGGGATTCGGGGTCGCCTCAGCTAGGCCAACACATAACATAAGAAATGGACCCGCAGCTAGAACGTAACTACGTGTTTTATGTTTTTTTTATGGTTTGTACCGAAGGCGTTGTGAATTTTGGGCCAGCTCTGAAGTATGTAATAGTTGGCTACTAAACGAGTTGGAAAAAGTGGGTTTGGTGTCAGTTTGTATCAGTTTGGTGGTCAGAATGATATCTAATTGACTGATGGACTCTTGTCCACTTGACTCTTGTACATTTGCAATATGATTCTATAGTGAAAAAACATCACCAAAAGCGACATTCTGAAATCAACCCAAACGAGCGATTGAGATGACCCAGAATCACTGCAAAGCCATCCCGAGTTCATCGGGCCAGTCAATTTCACATTCCTGCAGGATTTTTATAGCATGACAAATTCGTGATGGTACCTGCCCATTAAAACATATTGCAAATGCACAGTGACTTTGAAAAAGTAAGAAACAAAAAAAAATACATCTAAAATTTTTTGAGCATGACAAATTCGTGATGGTACCTGCCCATTGAAACATATTCCAAATGCACAGTGACTTTGAAAAAGTAAGGAAACAAAAAAAAATACATCTAAAAAATTTTGAGCATGACAAATTCGTGATGGTACCTGCCCATTGAAACATATTGCAAATGCACAGTGACTTTGAAAAAGTAAGGAAACATAAACAAATTCGATAAACAAATTCGTGATGGTACCTGCCCATTGAAACATATTGCAAATGCACAGTGACTTTGAAAAAGTAAGGAAACATAAACAAATTCGATAAACAAATTCGTGATGGTACCTGCCCATTGAAACATATTGCAAATGCACAGTGACTTTGAAAAAGTAAGGAAACATAAACAAATTCGATAAACAAATTCGTGATGGTACCTGCCCATTAAAACATATTCCAAATGCACAGTGACTTTGAAAAAGTAAGGAAACAAAAAAAAATACATCTAAAAAATTTTGAGCATGACAAATTCGTGATGGTACCTGCCCATTGAAACATATTGCAAATGCACAGTGACTTTGAAAAAGTAAGGAAACATAAACAAATTCGATAAACAAATTCGTGATGGTACCTGCCCATTAAAACATATTCCAAATGCACAGTGACTTTGAAAAAGTAAGAAACAAAAAAAAATACATCTAAAATTTTTTGAGCATGACAAATTCGTGATGGTACCTGCCCATTGAAACATATTGCAAATGCACAGTGACTTTGAAAAAGTAAGGAAACATAAACAAATTCGATAAACAAATTCGTGATGGTACCTGCCCATTAAAACATATTCCAAATGCACAGTGACTTTGAAAAAGTAAGAAACAAAAAAAAATACATCTAAAAAATTTTGAGCATGACAAATTCGTGATGGTACCTGCCCATTGAAACATATTGCAAATGCACAGTGACTTTGAAAAAGTAAGGAAACATAAACAAATTCGATAAACAAATTCGTGATGGTACCTGCCCATTGAAACATATTGCAAATGCACAGTGACTTTGAAAAAGTAAGGAAACATAAACAAATTCGATAAACAAATTCGTGATGGTACCTGCCCATTAAAACATATTCCAAATGCACAGTGACTTTGAAAAAGTAAGGAAACAAAAAAAAATACATCTAAAAAATTTTGAGCATGACAAATTCGTGATGGTACCTGCCCATTGAAACATATTGCAAATGCACAGTGACTTTGAAAAAGTAAGGAAACATAAACAAATTCGATAAACAAATTCGTGATGGTACCTGCCCATTAAAACATATTCCAAATGCACAGTGACTTTGAAAAAGTAAGAAACAAAAAAAAATACATCTAAAATTTTTTGAGCATGACAAATTCGTGATGGTACCTGCCCATTGAAACATATTGCAAATGCACAGTGACTTTGAAAAAGTAAGGAAACATAAACAAATTCGATAAACAAATTCGTGATGGTACCTGCCCATTAAAACATATTCCAAATGCACAGTGACTTTGAAAAAGTAAGAAACAAAAAAAAATACATCTAAAAAATGTTGAGCATGACAAATTCGTGATGGTACCTGCCCATTGAAACATATTGCAAATGCACAGTGACTTTGAAAAAGTAAGGAAACATAAACAAATTCGATAAACAAATTCGTGATGGTACCTGCCCATTGAAACATATTGCAAATGCACAGTGACTTTGAAAAAGTAAGGAAACATAAACAAATTCGATAAACAAATTCGTGATGGTACCTGCCCATTAAAACATATTCCAAATGCACAGTGACTTTGAAAAAGTAAGGAAACAAAAAAAAATACATCTAAAAAATTTTGAGCATGACAAATTCGTGATGGTACCTGCCCATTGAAACATATTGCAAATGCACAGTGACTTTGAAAAAGTAAGGAAACATAAACAAATTCGATAAACAAATTCGTGATGGTACCTGCCCATTAAAACATATTCCAAATGCACAGTGACTTTGAAAAAGTAAGAAACAAAAAAAAATACATCTAAAATTTTTTGAGCATGACAAATTCGTGATGGTACCTGCCCATTGAAACATATTGCAAATGCACAGTGACTTTGAAAAAGTAAGGAAACATAAACAAATTCGATAAACAAATTCGTGATGGTACCTGCCCATTAAAACATATTCCAAATGCACAGTGACTTTGAAAAAGTAAGAAACAAAAAAAAATACATCTAAAAAATGTTGAGCATGACAAATTCGTGATGGTACCTGCCCATTGAAACATATTGCAAATGCACAGTGACTTTGAAAAAGTAAGGAAACATAAACAAATTCGATAAACAAATTCGTGATGGTACCTGCCCATTAAAACATATTCCAAATGCACAGTGACTTTGAAAAAGTAAGGAAACAAAAAAAAATACATCTAAAAAATTTTGAGCATGACAAATTCGTGATGGTACCTGCCCATTGAAACATATTGCAAATGCACAGTGACTTTGAAAAAGTAAGGAAACATAAACAAATTCGATAAACAAATTCGTGATGGTACCTGCCCATTAAAACATATTCCAAATGCACAGTGACTTTGAAAAAGTAAGAAACAAAAAAAAATACATCTAAAATTTTTTGAGCATGACAAATTCGTGATGGTACCTGCCCATTGAAACATATTGCAAATGCACAGTGACTTTGAAAAAGTAAGGAAACATAAACAAATTCGATAAACAAATTCGTGATGGTACCTGCCCATTAAAACATATTCCAAATGCACAGTGACTTTGAAAAAGTAAGAAACAAAAAAAAATACATCTAAAAAATTTTGAGCATGACAAATTCGTGATGGTACCTGCCCATTGAAACATATTGCAAATGCACAGTGACTTTGAAAAAGTAAGGAAACATAAACAAATTCGATAAACAAATTCGTGATGGTACCTGCCCATTGAAACATATTGCAAATGCACAGTGACTTTGAAAAAGTAAGGAAACATAAACAAATTCGATAAACAAATTCGTGATGGTACCTGCCCATTAAAACATATTCCAAATGCACAGTGACTTTGAAAAAGTAAGGAAACAAAAAAAAATACATCTAAAAAATTTTGAGCATGACAAATTCGTGATGGTACCTGCCCATTGAAACATATTGCAAATGCACAGTGACTTTGAAAAAGTAAGGAAACATAAACAAATTCGATAAACAAATTCGTGATGGTACCTGCCCATTAAAACATATTCCAAATGCACAGTGACTTTGAAAAAGTAAGAAACAAAAAAAAATACATCTAAAATTTTTTGAGCATGACAAATTCGTGATGGTACCTGCCCATTGAAACATATTGCAAATGCACAGTGACTTTGAAAAAGTAAGGAAACATAAACAAATTCGATAAACAAATTCGTGATGGTACCTGCCCATTGAAACATATTGCAAATGCACAGTGACTTTGAAAAAGTAAGGAAACATAAACAAATTCGATAAACAAATTCGTGATGGTACCTGCCCATTAAAACATATTCCAAATGCACAGTGACTTTGAAAAAGTAAGGAAACAAAAAAAAATACATCTAAAAAATTTTGAGCATGACAAATTCGTGATGGTACCTGCCCATTGAAACATATTGCAAATGCACAGTGACTTTGAAAAAGTAAGGAAACATAAACAAATTCGATAAACAAATTCGTGATGGTACCTGCCCATTAAAACATATTCCAAATGCACAGTGACTTTGAAAAAGTAAGAAACAAAAAAAAATACATCTAAAATTTTTTGAGCATGACAAATTCGTGATGGTACCTGCCCATTGAAACATATTGCAAATGCACAGTGACTTTGAAAAAGTAAGGAAACATAAACAAATTCGATAAACAAATTCGTGATGGTACCTGCCCATTAAAACATATTCCAAATGCACAGTGACTTTGAAAAAGTAAGAAACAAAAAAAAATACATCTAAAATTTTTTGAGCATGACAAATTCGTGATGGTACCTGCCCATTGAAACATATTGCAAATGCACAGTGACTTTGAAAAAGTAAGGAAACATAAACAAATTCGATAAACAAATTCGTGATGGTACCTGCCCATTAAAACATATTCCAAATGCACAGTGACTTTGAAAAAGTAAGGAAACAAAAAAAAATACATCTAAAAAATTTTGAGCATGACAAATTCGTGATGGTACCTGCCCATTGAAACATATTGCAAATGCACAGTGACTTTGAAAAAGTAAGGAAACATAAACAAATTCGATAAACAAATTCGTGATGGTACCTGCCCATTAAAACATATTCCAAATGCACAGTGACTTTGAAAAAGTAAGAAACAAAAAAAAATACATCTAAAATTTTTTGAGCATGACAAATTCGTGATGGTACCTGCCCATTGAAACATATTGCAAATGCACAGTGACTTTGAAAAAGTAAGGAAACATAAACAAATTCGATAAACAAATTCGTGATGGTACCTGCCCATTAAAACATATTCCAAATGCACAGTGACTTTGAAAAAGTAAGAAACAAAAAAAAATACATCTAAAATTTTTTGAGCATGACAAATTCGTGATGGTACCTGCCCATTGAAACATATTGCAAATGCACAGTGACTTTGAAAAAGTAAGGAAACATAAACAAATTCGATAAACAAATTCGTGATGGTACCTGCCCATTAAAACATATTGCAAATGCACAGAGACTTTGAAAAAGTAAGGAAACATAAACAAAAAAACATCCCAAAAAATGTTGGGTAACCAGCTGCATATTTTAGATCACAAGCTTGAATTCTGAGCATGACAAATTCGTGATGGTACCTGCCCATTAAAACATATTGCAAATGCACAGTGACTTTGAAAAAGTAAGGAAACATAAACAAAAAAACATCCCAAAATTTTTTTTTTGGGTTACCAGTTGCATATTTTAGATCACCAGGTGCACATTTCAGGTCACCAGGTGCACATTTCAGATCACCAGGTGCACGGAGGAAAATATTTACTTTTGACTTTGACTTTTGACTTCCTATGACATCATATTGCAAATGGAGAAAACATATGCCTTATGCACAAGTAAAACAAAAAGAAATATGTAATACAAGTTGACCAAGGTATAGTTTGAGCAAAGTAAAGTTTGAATTTTGAGCATGACAAATTCGTGATGGTACCTGCCCATTAAAAC
>NW_023493763.1:167500-172500 GCF_013265735.2 Oncorhynchus mykiss
TCTATTCGGACTGAGCAGTTTGACACCACCCCCGTCTCTCTAGGACATGGAAGTCCTGTTGCCAAAAACCAGGTTTCTGAAATCGCGCCGGTACCTGTCTGGTCGACCCGCCACTGAGTGTGTAATCCAAAACAGGCCAAATATCGATGAAGCCCTGAACCTCACAGGGCTTCTGTGCGCCCCACCATCGGGGGTCAAATTCAACAAAAACGTGATAAATCAAAAAGTACACATCCGATCTTGATGGGGTTTTTTTTGCACGAAAGTGCATAAATAGACGAGCATTTACATTCAATTAAAAACGTTTTTGTATAAAACATTTTAATAGGAAATCGTGTTTCAAGTTTTGGGAAAAAAGTGAATGTCACAGGATGCATAGGTTCCTGTGGATGCGAATTTTTTTTTACATTATGTAATTGTTGCCCATCACGAGAGAGGGTATGAGACGAAATTTGGGACCTCTAGCCCTTCGGGAAGTATTTTTAATCATTTTTTGAAAATTACAGAAATTGGTCGAAAAAATGACAGAGTCCCACTTTTCACAGCCGTGCACCTGGTGATTGAAAACGTGCATCTGGTAACCCAAAAATGCGGTTCTCAATGCGCTTGCCGGTGTTACAGATATACATGTCCGATAATGATGCACCCTACTACGGACCTTTTTCAATGGGGGTCGGCCTGAATTATTTATGGAAGGTATGATTACTTTTTTTTTCTCCGTGCAACTGGTGATTGAAAACGTGCACCTGGTCACCCAAAACACGGTTCTCTATGCGGTTAGCGGTGTTCCCGAGATTCATGTCCGATAATGATGCACCCTACTACGGACCTTTTCAATGGGGGCCGGTCCGAATTATTTATGGAAGGTATGATTTTTTTTTTCTCTCTCCGTGCAACTGGTGATTGAAAACGTGCATCTGGTAACCCAAAACACGGTTCTCTATGCGGTTAGCGGTGTTCCCGAGATTCATGTCCGATAATGATGCACCCTACTACGGACCTTTTCAATGGGGGCCGGTCCGAATTATTTATGGAAGGTATGATTTTTTTTTTTTTTTCAACACTTTTCCCCTCTTTTTCTCTCTCTGCCGGGGCCGGCCCTGGGTGCTTTATGGACGGTTTAAAACATGACTATGGATGCAAATGCTCATTTTCCTCCGTGCACCTGGTGATTGAAAACGTGCATCTGGTAACCCAAAAATTATAAAAGGGTTTTAAATACTTTTACCCGTCATTCTATTGATATAGCCCGCTAGGGGAGTGCCCCACTACGGCCCTCTCTCTGTCAGGGCCGTCCTTGGGTGCTTTTTACACACTTTAAGAAATCACGATGGATGCAGATTGCTATTAATCCTCCGTGCAACTGGTGATTGAAAACGTGCATCTGGTAACCCAAAATTTCAAATATGGTTCAAAATGAATTTAAAGGCACCCCTCTCATTGTTGCCCGCTATGGGAGCACCCCACTAAGGCCCTGTCTCGGTCGGGCCCGTCCTGAGTGCTTTATAGACACTTTAAGAAATCGCGATGGATGCAGATTGCTATTAATCCTCCGTGCAACTGGTGATTGAAAATGTGCAACTGGTGATTGAAAACGTGCACCTGGTCACCCAAAACACGGTTCTCTATGCGGTTAGCGGTGTTCCATCTATTCATGTCCGCTTATGGCGCACCCTACTACGGACCTTTAGCAATGGGGGCCGGCCCGAATTATTTATGGAAGGTCTGATGATGATTTTTTTTTTTTTTTCACCATCTCTTTCTCTCTCTGCCGGGGCCGGCCAAGAGTGCTTTATGGACGGTTTAAAACATGACTATGGATGCAAATGCTCATTTTCCTCCGTGCACCTGGTGATTGAAAACGTGCATCTGGTAACCCAAAAATTATAAAAGGGTTTTAAATACTTTTACCCGTCATTCTATTGATATAGCCCGCTAGGGGAGTGCCCCACTACGGCCCTCTCTCTGTCAGGGCCGTCCTTGGGTGCTTTTTACACACTTTAAGAAATCACGATGGATGCAGATTGCTATTAATCCTCCGTGCAACTGGTGATTGAAAACGTGCATCTGGTAACCCAAAATTTCAAATATGGTTCAAAATGAATTTAAAGGCACCCCTCTCATTGTTGCCCGCTATGGGAGCACCCCACTAAGGCCCTGTCTCGGTCGGGCCCGTCCTGAGTGCTTTATAGACACTTTAAGAAATCGCGATGGATGCAGATTGCTATTAATCCTCCGTGCAACTGGTGATTGAAAATGTGCAACTGGTGATTGAAAACGTGCACCTGGTCACCCAAAACACGGTTCTCTATGCGGTTAGCGGTGTTCCATCTATTCATGTCCGCTTATGGCGCACCCTACTACGGACCTTTAGCAATGGGGGCCGGCCCGAATTATTTATGGAAGGTCTGATGATGATTTTTTTTTTTTTTCACCATCTCTTTCTCTCTCTGCCGGGGCCGGCCAAGAGTGCTTTATGGACGGTTTAAAACATGACTATGGATGCAAATGCTCATTTTCCTCCGTGCACCTGGTGATTGAAAACGTGCATCTGGTAACCCAAAAATTATAAAAGGGTTTTAAATACTTTTACCCGTCATTCTATTGATATAGCCCGCTAGGGGAGTGCCCCACTACGGCCCTCTCTCTGTCAGGGCCGTCCTTGGGTGCTTTTTACACACTTTAAGAAATCACGATGGATGCAGATTGCTATTAATCCTCCGTGCAACTGGTGATTGAAAACGTGCATCTGGTAACCCAAAATTTCAAATATGGTTCAAAATGAATTTAAAGGCACCCCTCTCATTGTTGCCCGCTATGGGAGCACCCCACTAAGGCCCTGTCTCGGTCGGGCCCGTCCTGAGTGCTTTATAGACACTTTAAGAAATCGCGATGGATGCAGATTGCTATTAATCCTCCGTGCAACTGGTGATTGAAAATGTGCAACTGGTGATTGAAAACGTGCACCTGGTCACCCAAAACACGGTTCTCTATGCGGTTAGCGGTGTTCCATCTATTCATGTCCGCTTATGGCGCACCCTACTACGGACCTTTAGCAATGGGGGCCGGCCCGAATTATTTATGGAAGGTCTGATGATGATTTTTTTTTTTTTTCACCATCTCTTTCTCTCTCTGCCGGGGCCGGCCAAGAGTGCTTTATGGACGGTTTAAAACATGACTATGGATGCAAATGCTCATTTTCCTCCGTGCACCTGGTGATTGAAAACGTGCATCTGGTAACCCAAAAATTATAAAAGGGTTTTAAATACTTTTACCCGTCATTCTATTGATATAGCCCGCTAGGGGAGTGCCCCACTACGGCCCTCTCTCTGTCAGGGCCGTCCTTGGGTGCTTTTTACACACTTTAAGAAATCACGATGGATGCAGATTGCTATTAATCCTCCGTGCAACTGGTGATTGAAAACGTGCATCTGGTAACCCAAAATTTCAAATATGGTTCAAAATGAATTTAAAGGCACCCCTCTCATTGTTGCCCGCTATGGGAGCACCCCACTAAGGCCCTGTCTCGGTCGGGCCCGTCCTGAGTGCTTTATAGACACTTTAAGAAATCGCGATGGATGCAGATTGCTATTAATCCTCCGTGCAACTGGTGATTGAAAATGTGCAACTGGTGATTGAAAACGTGCACCTGGTCACCCAAAACACGGTTCTCTATGCGGTTAGCGGTGTTCCATCTATTCATGTCCGCTTATGGCGCACCCTACTACGGACCTTTAGCAATGGGGGCCGGCCCGAATTATTTATGGAAGGTCTGATGATGATTTTTTTTTTTTTTCACCATCTCTTTCTCTCTCTGCCGGGGCCGGCCAAGAGTGCTTTATGGACGGTTTAAAACATGACTATGGATGCAAATGCTCATTTTCCTCCGTGCACCTGGTGATTGAAAACGTGCATCTGGTAACCCAAAAATTATAAAAGGGTTTTAAATACTTTTACCCGTCATTCTATTGATATAGCCCGCTAGGGGAGTGCCCCACTACGGCCCTCTCTCTGTCAGGGCCGTCCTTGGGTGCTTTTTACACACTTTAAGAAATCACGATGGATGCAGATTGCTATTAATCCTCCGTGCAACTGGTGATTGAAAACGTGCATCTGGTAACCCAAAAATTATAAAACGGTTTTAAATACTTTTACCGGTCATTCTATTGATATAGCCCGCTATGGGAGCACCCCACTAAGGCCCTGTCTCGGTCGGGGCCGTCCTTCAGTGCTTTATATACAGTTTCATATATTACGATGGATGCAGATTGTGATTGTTTTCCAAAAGACCCGTGTGCATCTGGTAACCCAAAAATTATAAAACTGTTTTAAATCATTTTACCGGTCATTCTATTGATATAGCCCGCTAGGGGAGTACCCTACTACGGCCCTCTCTCGGTCAGGCCCGTCCTTAGGTGCTTTATATACAGTTTAAGATATTACGATGGATGCAGATTGTGATTGTTTTCCAAAAGACCCGTGTGCATCTGGTAACCCAAAAATTAAAATATGGTTCAAAACCCGGGTAACACCACTCTATTTACGGACATGACAGTAGAGCTTACCCCCTGGAGCTATTGACCTCCAGGCTTGTAGGCCCTTACTCACCACCCGGGTATCACCCCTCTATTTCGGGGATGATACCAGCAGGGGACCCCCCCCACCTCCACAACCTCGCATACCAGGTGAACCAGGGCACCCACACTTAAGCACCCCTCCTCGGACATTAAAGCAGATAACCGCGCTGTTATGAACCGCGTGCACCTGGTCACCCAAATGGAACTTGTGCACCTGGTCACCCAAAAGGACCGGCGTGCACCTGGTCACCCAAAGGCCGGCGTGCACCTGGTCACCCAAAAGGACCATGTGCACCTGGTCACCCAAAGGCCGGCGTGCACCTGGTCACCCAAAAGGACCGTGTGCACCTGGTCACCCAAAGGCCGGCGTGCACCTGGTCACCCAAAGGACCATGTGCACCTGGTCACCCAAAAGGACCATGT
>NW_023493763.1:185000-187500 GCF_013265735.2 Oncorhynchus mykiss
TGCCCCACTACGGCCCTCTCTCTGTCAGGGCCGTCCTTGGGTGCTTTTTACACACTTTAAGAAATCACGATGGATGCAGATTGCTATTAATCCTCCGTGCAACTGGTGATTGAAAACGTGCATCTGGTAACCCAAAATTTCAAATATGGTTCAAAATGAATTTAAAGGCACCCCTCTCATTGTTGCCCGCTATGGGAGCACCCCACTAAGGCCCTGTCTCGGTCGGGCCCGTCCTGAGTGCTTTATAGACACTTTAAGAAATCGCGATGGATGCAGATTGCTATTAATCCTCCGTGCAACTGGTGATTGAAAATGTGCAACTGGTGATTGAAAACGTGCACCTGGTCACCCAAAACACGGTTCTCTATGCGGTTAGCGGTGTTCCATCTATTCATGTCCGCTTATGGCGCACCCTACTACGGACCTTTAGCAATGGGGGCCGGCCCGAATTATTTATGGAAGGTCTGATGATGATTTTTTTTTTTTTTCACCATCTCTTTCTCTCTCTGCCGGGGCCGGCCAAGAGTGCTTTATGGACGGTTTAAAACATGACTATGGATGCAAATGCTCATTTTCCTCCGTGCACCTGGTGATTGAAAACGTGCATCTGGTAACCCAAAAATTATAAAAGGGTTTTAAATACTTTTACCCGTCATTCTATTGATATAGCCCGCTAGGGGAGTGCCCCACTACGGCCCTCTCTCTGTCAGGGCCGTCCTTGGGTGCTTTTTACACACTTTAAGAAATCACGATGGATGCAGATTGCTATTAATCCTCCGTGCAACTGGTGATTGAAAACGTGCATCTGGTAACCCAAAATTTCAAATATGGTTCAAAATGAATTTAAAGGCACCCCTCTCATTGTTGCCCGCTATGGGAGCACCCCACTAAGGCCCTGTCTCGGTCGGGCCCGTCCTGAGTGCTTTATAGACACTTTAAGAAATCGCGATGGATGCAGATTGTGATTGTTTTCCAAAAGGACCCGTGTGCATCTGGTAACCCAAAAATTATAAAACTGTTTTAAATCATTTTACCGGTCATTCTATTGATATAGCCCGCTAGGGGAGTACCCTACTACGGCCCTCTCTCGGTCAGGCCCGTCCTTAGGTGCTTTATATACAGTTTAAGATATTACGATGGATGCAGATTGTGATTGTTTTCCAAAAGACCCGTGTGCATCTGGTAACCCAAAATAAAATATGGTTCAAAACCCGGGTAACACCACTCTATTACGGACCTGACAGTAGAGCTTACCCCCTGGAGCTATTGACCTCCAGGCTTGTAGGCCCTTACTCACCACCCGGGTATCACCCCTCTATTTCGGGGATGATACCAGCAGGGGACCCCCCCCACCTCCACAACCTCGCATACCAGGTGAACCAGGGCACCCACACTTAAGCACCCCTCCTCGGACATTAAAGCAGATAACCGCGCTGTTATGAACCGCGTGCACCTGGTCACCCAAATGGAACTTGTGCACCTGGTCACCCAAAAGGACCGGCGGTGCACCTGGTCACCCCAAAGGCCGGCGTGCACCTGGTCACCCAAAGGACCATGTGCACCCTGGTCACCCAAAGGCCGGCGTGCACCTGGTCACCCAAAAGGGACCGTGTGCACCTGGTCACCCAAAGGCCGGCGTGCACCTGGTCACCCAAAGGACCATGTGCACCTGGTCACCCAAAAGGACCATGTGCACCTGGTCACCCCAAAGGCCGGCGTGCACCCTGGTCACCCAAAAGGACCATGTGCACCTGGTCACCCAAAGGCCGGCGTGCACCTGGTCACCCAAAGGACCATGTGCACCTGGTCACCCAAAAGGACCATGTGCACCTGGTCACCCAAAGGCCGGCGTGCACCTGGTCACCCAAAGGACCATGTGCACCTGGTCACCCAAAGGCCGGCGTGCACCTGGTCACCCAAAGGACCATGTGCACCTGGTCAACCAAAGGCCTGCGTGCACCTGGTCACCCAAAGGACCATGTGCACCTGGTCACCAAAAGGACCAATGTGCACCTGGTCAACCCAAAGGCCGGCGTGCACTGGTCACCCAAAGGACCATGTGCACCTGGTCACCCAAAGGCCGGCGTGCACCTGGTCACCCAAAGGACCCATGTGCACCTGGTCACCCAAAGGCGGCGTGCACCTGGTCAACCCAAAGGACCATGTGCACCTGGTACACCCAAAAGGACCATGTGCACCTGGTCACCCAAAGGCCGGCGTGCACCTGGTCACCCAAAGGACCATGTGCACCTGGTCACCCAAAAGAACCGTGTGCACCTGGTCACCCAAAGGCCGGCGTGCACCTGGTCACCCAAAGGACCATGTGCACCTGGTCACCCAAAAGGACCATGTGCACCTGGTCACCAAAGGCCGGCGTGCACCTGGTCACCCAAAGGACCATGTGCACCTGGTCACCCCAAAAGAACCGTGTGCACCTGGTCACCCAAAGGCCGGCGTGCACCTGGTCACCCAAAGGACCATGTGCACCTGGTCACCCAAA
>NW_023493764.1:0-2500 GCF_013265735.2 Oncorhynchus mykiss
GATTAATAGCAATCTGCATCCATCGTGATTTCTTAAAGTGTGTAAAAAGCACCCAAGGACGGCCCTGACAGAGAGAGGGCCGTAGTGGGGCACTCCCCTAGCGGGCTATATCAATAGAATGACGGGTAAAAGTATTTAAAACCCTTTTATAATTTTTGGGTTACCAGATGCACGTTTTCAATCACCAGGTGCACGGAGGAAAATGAGCATTTGCATCCATAGTCATGTTTTAAACCGTCCATAAAGCACTCTTGGCCGGCCCCGGCAGAGAGAGAAAGAGATGGTGAAAAAAAAAAAAAAATCATCATCAGACCTTCCATAAATAATTCGGGCCGGCCCCCATTGCTAAAGGTCCGTAGTAGGGTGCGCCATAAGCGGACATGAATAGATGGAACACCGCTAACCGCATAGAGAACCGTGTTTTGGGTGACCAGGTGCACGTTTTCAATCACCAGTTGCACATTTTCAATCACCAGTTGCACGGAGGATTAATAGCAATCTGCATCCATCGCGATTTCTTAAAGTGTCTATAAAGCACTCAGGACGGGCCCGACCGAGACAGGGCCTTAGTGGGGTGCTCCCATAGCGGGCAACAATGAGAGGGGTGCCTTTAAATTCATTTTGAACCATATTTGAAATTTTGGGTTACCAGATGCACGTTTTCAATCACCAGTTGCACGGAGGATTAATAGCAATCTGCATCCATCGTGATTTCTTAAAGTGTGTAAAAAGCACCCAAGGACGGCCCTGACAGAGAGAGGGCCGTAGTGGGGCACTCCCCTAGCGGGCTATATCAATAGAATGACGGGTAAAAGTATTTAAAACCCTTTTATAATTTTTGGGTTACCAGATGCACGTTTTCAATCACCAGGTGCACGGAGGAAAATGAGCATTTGCATCCATAGTCATGTTTTAAACCGTCCATAAAGCACTCTTGGCCGGCCCCGGCAGAGAGAGAAAGAGATGGTGAAAAAAAAAAAAAAATCATCATCAGACCTTCCATAAATAATTCGGGCCGGCCCCCATTGCTAAAGGTCCGTAGTAGGGTGCGCCATAAGCGGACATGAATAGATGGAACACCGCTAACCGCATAGAGAACCGTGTTTTGGGTGACCAGGTGCACGTTTTCAATCACCAGTTGCACATTTTCAATCACCAGTTGCACGGAGGATTAATAGCAATCTGCATCCATCGCGATTTCTTAAAGTGTCTATAAAGCACTCAGGACGGGCCCGACCGAGACAGGGCCTTAGTGGGGTGCTCCCATAGCGGGCAACAATGAGAGGGGTGCCTTTAAATTCATTTTGAACCATATTTGAAATTTTGGGTTACCAGATGCACGTTTTCAATCACCAGTTGCACGGAGGATTAATAGCAATCTGCATCCATCGTGATTTCTTAAAGTGTGTAAAAAGCACCCAAGGACGGCCCTGACAGAGAGAGGGCCGTAGTGGGGCACTCCCCTAGCGGGCTATATCAATAGAATGACGGGTAAAAGTATTTAAAACCCTTTTATAATTTTTGGGTTACCAGATGCACGTTTTCAATCACCAGGTGCACGGAGGAAAATGAGCATTTGCATCCATAGTCATGTTTTAAACCGTCCATAAAGCACTCTTGGCCGGCCCCGGCAGAGAGAGAAAGAGATGGTGAAAAAAAAAAAAAATCATCATCAGACCTTCCATAAATAATTCGGGCCGGCCCCCATTGCTAAAGGTCCGTAGTAGGGTGCGCCATAAGCGGACATGAATAGATGGAACACCGCTAACCGCATAGAGAACCGTGTTTTGGGTGACCAGGTGCACGTTTTCAATCACCAGTTGCACATTTTCAATCACCAGTTGCACGGAGGATTAATAGCAATCTGCATCCATCGCGATTTCTTAAAGTGTCTATAAAGCACTCAGGACGGGCCCGACCGAGACAGGGCCTTAGTGGGGTGCTCCCATAGCGGGCAACAATGAGAGGGGTGCCTTTAAATTCATTTTGAACCATATTTGAAATTTTGGGTTACCAGATGCACGTTTTCAATCACCAGTTGCACGGAGGATTAATAGCAATCTGCATCCATCGTGATTTCTTAAAGTGTGTAAAAAGCACCCAAGGACGGCCCTGACAGAGAGAGGGCCGTAGTGGGGCACTCCCCTAGCGGGCTATATCAATAGAATGACGGGTAAAAGTATTTAAAACCCTTTTATAATTTTTGGGTTACCAGATGCACGTTTTCAATCACCAGGTGCACGGAGGAAAATGAGCATTTGCATCCATAGTCATGTTTTAAACCGTCCATAAAGCACTCTTGGCCGGCCCCGGCAGAGAGAGAAAGAGATGGTGAAAAAAAAAAAAAAATCATCATCAGACCTTCCATAAATAATTCGGGCCGGCCCCCATTGCTAAAGGTCCGTAGTAGGGTGCGCCATAAGCGGACATGAATAGATGGAACACCGCTAACCGCATAGAGAACCGTGTTTTGGGTGACCAGGTGCACGTTTTCAATCAC
>NW_023493764.1:15000-22500 GCF_013265735.2 Oncorhynchus mykiss
ATCCCCGAAATAGAGGGGTGATACCCGGGTGGTGAGTAAGGGCCTACAAGCCTGGAGGTCAATAGCTCCAGGGGGTAAGCTCTACTGTCATGTCCGTAAATAGAGTGGTGTTACCCGGGTTTTGAACCATATTTTAATTTTTGGGTTACCAGATGCACACGGGTCTTTTGGAAAACAATCACAATCTGCATCCATCGTAATATCTTAAACTGTATATAAAGCACCTAAGGACGGGCCTGACCGAGAGAGGGCCGTAGTAGGGTACTCCCCTAGCGGGCTATATCAATAGAATGACCGGTAAAATGATTTAAAACAGTTTTATAATTTTTGGGTTACCAGATGCACACGGGTCTTTTGGAAAACAATCACAATCTGCATCCATCGTAATATATGAAACTGTATATAAAGCACTGAAGGACGGCCCCGACCGAGACAGGGCCTTAGTGGGGTGCTCCCATAGCGGGCTATATCAATAGAATGACCGGTAAAAGTATTTAAAACCGTTTTATAATTTTTGGGTTACCAGATGCACGTTTTCAATCACCAGTTGCACGGAGGATTAATAGCAATCTGCATCCATCGTGATTTCTTAAAGTGTGTAAAAAGCACCCAAGGACGGCCCTGACAGAGAGAGGGCCGTAGTGGGGCACTCCCCTAGCGGGCTATATCAATAGAATGACGGGTAAAAGTATTTAAAACCCTTTTATAATTTTTGGGTTACCAGATGCACGTTTTCAATCACCAGGTGCACGGAGGAAAATGAGCATTTGCATCCATAGTCATGTTTTAAACCGTCCATAAAGCACTCTTGGCCGGCCCCGGCAGAGAGAGAAAGAGATGGTGAAAAAAAAAAAAAAATCATCATCAGACCTTCCATAAATAATTCGGGCCGGCCCCCATTGCTAAAGGTCCGTAGTAGGGTGCGCCATAAGCGGACATGAATAGATGGAACACCGCTAACCGCATAGAGAACCGTGTTTTGGGTGACCAGGTGCACGTTTTCAATCACCAGTTGCACATTTTCAATCACCAGTTGCACGGAGGATTAATAGCAATCTGCATCCATCGCGATTTCTTAAAGTGTCTATAAAGCACTCAGGACGGGCCCGACCGAGACAGGGCCTTAGTGGGGTGCTCCCATAGCGGGCAACAATGAGAGGGGTGCCTTTAAATTCATTTTGAACCATATTTGAAATTTTGGGTTACCAGATGCACGTTTTCAATCACCAGTTGCACGGAGGATTAATAGCAATCTGCATCCATCGTGATTTCTTAAAGTGTGTAAAAAGCACCCAAGGACGGCCCTGACAGAGAGAGGGCCGTAGTGGGGCACTCCCCTAGCGGGCTATATCAATAGAATGACGGGTAAAAGTATTTAAAACCCTTTTATAATTTTTGGGTTACCAGATGCACGTTTTCAATCACCAGGTGCACGGAGGAAAATGAGCATTTGCATCCATAGTCATGTTTTAAACCGTCCATAAAGCACTCTTGGCCGGCCCCGGCAGAGAGAGAAAGAGATGGTGAAAAAAAAAAAAAATCATCATCAGACCTTCCATAAATAATTCGGGCCGGCCCCCATTGCTAAAGGTCCGTAGTAGGGTGCGCCATAAGCGGACATGAATAGATGGAACACCGCTAACCGCATAGAGAACCGTGTTTTGGGTGACCAGGTGCACGTTTTCAATCACCAGTTGCACATTTTCAATCACCAGTTGCACGGAGGATTAATAGCAATCTGCATCCATCGCGATTTCTTAAAGTGTCTATAAAGCACTCAGGACGGGCCCGACCGAGACAGGGCCTTAGTGGGGTGCTCCCATAGCGGGCAACAATGAGAGGGGTGCCTTTAAATTCATTTTGAACCATATTTGAAATTTTGGGTTACCAGATGCACGTTTTCAATCACCAGTTGCACGGAGGATTAATAGCAATCTGCATCCATCGTGATTTCTTAAAGTGTGTAAAAAGCACCCAAGGACGGCCCTGACAGAGAGAGGGCCGTAGTGGGGCACTCCCCTAGCGGGCTATATCAATAGAATGACGGGTAAAAGTATTTAAAACCCTTTTATAATTTTTGGGTTACCAGATGCACGTTTTCAATCACCAGGTGCACGGAGGAAAATGAGCATTTGCATCCATAGTCATGTTTTAAACCGTCCATAAAGCACTCTTGGCCGGCCCCGGCAGAGAGAGAAAGAGATGGTGAAAAAAAAAAAAAAATCATCATCAGACCTTCCATAAATAATTCGGGCCGGCCCCCATTGCTAAAGGTCCGTAGTAGGGTGCGCCATAAGCGGACATGAATAGATGGAACACCGCTAACCGCATAGAGAACCGTGTTTTGGGTGACCAGGTGCACGTTTTCAATCACCAGTTGCACATTTTCAATCACCAGTTGCACGGAGGATTAATAGCAATCTGCATCCATCGCGATTTCTTAAAGTGTCTATAAAGCACTCAGGACGGGCCCGACCGAGACAGGGCCTTAGTGGGGTGCTCCCATAGCGGGCAACAATGAGAGGGGTGCCTTTAAATTCATTTTGAACCATATTTGAAATTTTGGGTTACCAGATGCACGTTTTCAATCACCAGTTGCACGGAGGATTAATAGCAATCTGCATCCATCGTGATTTCTTAAAGTGTGTAAAAAGCACCCAAGGACGGCCCTGACAGAGAGAGGGCCGTAGTGGGGCACTCCCCTAGCGGGCTATATCAATAGAATGACGGGTAAAAGTATTTAAAACCCTTTTATAATTTTTGGGTTACCAGATGCACGTTTTCAATCACCAGGTGCACGGAGGAAAATGAGCATTTGCATCCATAGTCATGTTTTAAACCGTCCATAAAGCACTCTTGGCCGGCCCCGGCAGAGAGAGAAAGAGATGGTGAAAAAAAAAAAAAATCATCATCAGACCTTCCATAAATAATTCGGGCCGGCCCCCATTGCTAAAGGTCCGTAGTAGGGTGCGCCATAAGCGGACATGAATAGATGGAACACCGCTAACCGCATAGAGAACCGTGTTTTGGGTGACCAGGTGCACGTTTTCAATCACCAGTTGCACATTTTCAATCACCAGTTGCACGGAGGATTAATAGCAATCTGCATCCATCGCGATTTCTTAAAGTGTCTATAAAGCACTCAGGACGGGCCCGACCGAGACAGGGCCTTAGTGGGGTGCTCCCATAGCGGGCAACAATGAGAGGGGTGCCTTTAAATTCATTTTGAACCATATTTGAAATTTTGGGTTACCAGATGCACGTTTTCAATCACCAGTTGCACGGAGGATTAATAGCAATCTGCATCCATCGTGATTTCTTAAAGTGTGTAAAAAGCACCCAAGGACGGCCCTGACAGAGAGAGGGCCGTAGTGGGGCACTCCCCTAGCGGGCTATATCAATAGAATGACGGGTAAAAGTATTTAAAACCCTTTTATAATTTTTGGGTTACCAGATGCACGTTTTCAATCACCAGGTGCACGGAGGAAAATGAGCATTTGCATCCATAGTCATGTTTTAAACCGTCCATAAAGCACTCTTGGCCGGCCCCGGCAGAGAGAGAAAGAGATGGTGAAAAAAAAAAAAAATCATCATCAGACCTTCCATAAATAATTCGGGCCGGCCCCCATTGCTAAAGGTCCGTAGTAGGGTGCGCCATAAGCGGACATGAATAGATGGAACACCGCTAACCGCATAGAGAACCGTGTTTTGGGTGACCAGGTGCACGTTTTCAATCACCAGTTGCACATTTTCAATCACCAGTTGCACGGAGGATTAATAGCAATCTGCATCCATCGCGATTTCTTAAAGTGTCTATAAAGCACTCAGGACGGGCCCGACCGAGACAGGGCCTTAGTGGGGTGCTCCCATAGCGGGCAACAATGAGAGGGGTGCCTTTAAATTCATTTTGAACCATATTTGAAATTTTGGGTTACCAGATGCACGTTTTCAATCACCAGTTGCACGGAGGATTAATAGCAATCTGCATCCATCGTGATTTCTTAAAGTGTGTAAAAAGCACCCAAGGACGGCCCTGACAGAGAGAGGGCCGTAGTGGGGCACTCCCCTAGCGGGCTATATCAATAGAATGACGGGTAAAAGTATTTAAAACCCTTTTATAATTTTTGGGTTACCAGATGCACGTTTTCAATCACCAGGTGCACGGAGGAAAATGAGCATTTGCATCCATAGTCATGTTTTAAACCGTCCATAAAGCACTCTTGGCCGGCCCCGGCAGAGAGAGAAAGAGATGGTGAAAAAAAAAAAAAAATCATCATCAGACCTTCCATAAATAATTCGGGCCGGCCCCCATTGCTAAAGGTCCGTAGTAGGGTGCGCCATAAGCGGACATGAATAGATGGAACACCGCTAACCGCATAGAGAACCGTGTTTTGGGTGACCAGGTGCACGTTTTCAATCACCAGTTGCACATTTTCAATCACCAGTTGCACGGAGGATTAATAGCAATCTGCATCCATCGCGATTTCTTAAAGTGTCTATAAAGCACTCAGGACGGGCCCGACCGAGACAGGGCCTTAGTGGGGTGCTCCCATAGCGGGCAACAATGAGAGGGGTGCCTTTAAATTCATTTTGAACCATATTTGAAATTTTGGGTTACCAGATGCACGTTTTCAATCACCAGTTGCACGGAGGATTAATAGCAATCTGCATCCATCGTGATTTCTTAAAGTGTGTAAAAAGCACCCAAGGACGGCCCTGACAGAGAGAGGGCCGTAGTGGGGCACTCCCCTAGCGGGCTATATCAATAGAATGACGGGTAAAAGTATTTAAAACCCTTTTATAATTTTTGGGTTACCAGATGCACGTTTTCAATCACCAGGTGCACGGAGGAAAATGAGCATTTGCATCCATAGTCATGTTTTAAACCGTCCATAAAGCACTCTTGGCCGGCCCCGGCAGAGAGAGAAAGAGATGGTGAAAAAAAAAAAAAATCATCATCAGACCTTCCATAAATAATTCGGGCCGGCCCCCATTGCTAAAGGTCCGTAGTAGGGTGCGCCATAAGCGGACATGAATAGATGGAACACCGCTAACCGCATAGAGAACCGTGTTTTGGGTGACCAGGTGCACGTTTTCAATCACCAGTTGCACATTTTCAATCACCAGTTGCACGGAGGATTAATAGCAATCTGCATCCATCGCGATTTCTTAAAGTGTCTATAAAGCACTCAGGACGGGCCCGACCGAGACAGGGCCTTAGTGGGGTGCTCCCATAGCGGGCAACAATGAGAGGGGTGCCTTTAAATTCATTTTGAACCATATTTGAAATTTTGGGTTACCAGATGCACGTTTTCAATCACCAGTTGCACGGAGGATTAATAGCAATCTGCATCCATCGTGATTTCTTAAAGTGTGTAAAAAGCACCCAAGGACGGCCCTGACAGAGAGAGGGCCGTAGTGGGGCACTCCCCTAGCGGGCTATATCAATAGAATGACGGGTAAAAGTATTTAAAACCCTTTTATAATTTTTGGGTTACCAGATGCACGTTTTCAATCACCAGGTGCACGGAGGAAAATGAGCATTTGCATCCATAGTCATGTTTTAAACCGTCCATAAAGCACTCTTGGCCGGCCCCGGCAGAGAGAGAAAGAGATGGTGAAAAAAAAAAAAAATCATCATCAGACCTTCCATAAATAATTCGGGCCGGCCCCCATTGCTAAAGGTCCGTAGTAGGGTGCGCCATAAGCGGACATGAATAGATGGAACACCGCTAACCGCATAGAGAACCGTGTTTTGGGTGACCAGGTGCACGTTTTCAATCACCAGTTGCACATTTTCAATCACCAGTTGCACGGAGGATTAATAGCAATCTGCATCCATCGCGATTTCTTAAAGTGTCTATAAAGCACTCAGGACGGGCCCGACCGAGACAGGGCCTTAGTGGGGTGCTCCCATAGCGGGCAACAATGAGAGGGGTGCCTTTAAATTCATTTTGAACCATATTTGAAATTTTGGGTTACCAGATGCACGTTTTCAATCACCAGTTGCACGGAGGATTAATAGCAATCTGCATCCATCGTGATTTCTTAAAGTGTGTAAAAAGCACCCAAGGACGGCCCTGACAGAGAGAGGGCCGTAGTGGGGCACTCCCCTAGCGGGCTATATCAATAGAATGACGGGTAAAAGTATTTAAAACCCTTTTATAATTTTTGGGTTACCAGATGCACGTTTTCAATCACCAGGTGCACGGAGGAAAATGAGCATTTGCATCCATAGTCATGTTTTAAACCGTCCATAAAGCACCCAGGGCCGGCCCCGGCAGAGAGAGAAAAAGAGGGGAAAAGTGTTGAAAAAAAAAAAAAATCATACCTTCCATAAATAATTCGGACCGGCCCCCATTGAAAAGGTCCGTAGTAGGGTGCATCATTATCGGACATGAATCTCGGGAACACCGCTAACCGCATAGAGAACCGTGTTTTGGGTTACCAGATGCACGTTTTCAATCACCAGTTGCACGGAGAGAGAAAAAAAAAATCATACCTTCCATAAATAATTCGGACCGGCCCCCATTGAAAAGGTCCGTAGTAGGGTGCATCATTATCGGACATGAATCTCGGGAACACCGCTAACCGCATAGAGAACCGTGTTTTGGGTGACCAGGTGCACGTTTTCAATCACCAGTTGCACGGAGAAAAAAAAAGTAATCATACCTTCCATAAATAATTCAGGCCGACCCCCATTGAAAAAGGTCCGTAGTAGGGTGCATCATTATCGGACATGTATATCTGTAACACCGGCAAGCGCATTGAGAACCGCATTTTTGGGTTACCAGATGCACGTTTTCAATCACCAGGTGCACGGCTGTGAAAAGTGGGACTCTGTCATTTTTTCGACCAATTTCTGTAATTTTCAAAAAATGATTAAAAATACTTCCCGAAGGGCTAGAGGTCCCAAATTTCGTCTCATACCCTCTCTCGTGATGGGCAACAATTACATAATGTAAAAAAAAATTCGCATCCACAGGAACCTATGCATCCTGTGACATTCACTTTTTTCCCAAAACTTGAAACACGATTTCCTATTAAAATGTTTTATACAAAAACGTTTTTAATTGAATGTAAATGCTCGTCTATTTATGCACTTTCGTGCAAAAAAAACCCCATCAAGATCGGATGTGTACTTTTTGATTTATCACGTTTTTGTTGAATTTGACCCCCGATGGTGGGGCGCACAGAAGCCCTGTGAGGTTCAGGGCTTCATCGATATTTGGCCTGTTTTGGATTACACACTCAGTGGCGGGTCGACCAGACAGGTACCGGCGCGATTTCAGAAACCTGGTTTTTGGCAACAGGACTTCCATGTCCTAGAGAGACGGGGGTGGTGTCAAACTGCTCAGTCCGAATAGAAAATGAGTAACGGACAGTTTTGAGGGAAGTCAGACCCTCAGAACCATGGTACTTTGGACATTTTCCCGCCGGCGACCGATTTAGTGGTTTGACCAGACCCTTCGGCGCCCGATGTGTCCTAACTTTTGATCC
>NW_023493764.1:32500-35000 GCF_013265735.2 Oncorhynchus mykiss
GGTGCACATGGTCCTTTGGGTGACCAGGTGCACGCCGGCCTTTGGGTGACCAGGTGCACATGGTCCTTTGGGTGACCAGGTGCACGCCGGCCTTTGGGTGACCAGGTGCACATGGTCCTTTTGGGTGACCAGGTGCACATGGTCCTTTGGGTGACCAGGTGCACGCCGGCCTTTGGGTGACCAGGTGCACATGGTCCTTTGGGTGACCAGGTGCACGCCGGCCTTTGGGTGACCAGGTGCACATGGTCCTTTGGGTGACCAGGTGCACGCCGGCCTTTGGGTGACCAGGTGCACATGGTCCTTTTGGGTGACCAGGTGCACATGGTCCTTTGGGTGACCAGGTGCACGCCGGCCTTTGGGTGACCAGGTGCACATGGTCCTTTTGGGTGACCAGGTGCACGCCGGCCTTTGGGTGACCAGGTGCACATGGTCCTTTTGGGTGACCAGGTGCACATGGTCCTTTGGGTGACCAGGTGCACGCCGGCCTTTGGGTGACCAGGTGCACACGGTCCTTTTGGGTGACCAGGTGCACGCCGGCCTTTGGGTGACCAGGTGCACATGGTCCTTTTGGGTGACCAGGTGCACGCCGGCCTTTGGGTGACCAGGTGCACGCCGGTCCTTTTGGGTGACCAGGTGCACAAGTTCCATTTGGGTGACCAGGTGCACGCGGTTCATAACAGCGCGGTTATCTGCTTTAATGTCCGAGGAGGGGTGCTTAAGTGTGGGTGCCCTGGTTCACCTGGTATGCGAGGTTGTGGAGGTGGGGGGGGTCCCCTGCTGGTATCATCCCCGAAATAGAGGGGTGATACCCGGGTGGTGAGTAAGGGCCTACAAGCCTGGAGGTCAATAGCTCCAGGGGGTAAGCTCTACTGTCATGTCCGTAAATAGAGTGGTGTTACCCGGGTTTTGAACCATATTTTAATTTTTGGGTTACCAGATGCACACGGGTCTTTTGGAAAACAATCACAATCTGCATCCATCGTAATATCTTAAACTGTATATAAAGCACCTAAGGACGGGCCTGACCGAGAGAGGGCCGTAGTAGGGTACTCCCCTAGCGGGCTATATCAATAGAATGACCGGTAAAATGATTTAAAACAGTTTTATAATTTTTGGGTTACCAGATGCACACGGGTCTTTTGGAAAACAATCACAATCTGCATCCATCGTAATATATGAAACTGTATATAAAGCACTGAAGGACGGCCCCGACCGAGACAGGGCCTTAGTGGGGTGCTCCCATAGCGGGCTATATCAATAGAATGACCGGTAAAAGTATTTAAAACCGTTTTATAATTTTTGGGTTACCAGATGCACGTTTTCAATCACCAGTTGCACGGAGGATTAATAGCAATCTGCATCCATCGTGATTTCTTAAAGTGTGTAAAAAGCACCCAAGGACGGCCCTGACAGAGAGAGGGCCGTAGTGGGGCACTCCCCTAGCGGGCTATATCAATAGAATGACGGGTAAAAGTATTTAAAACCCTTTTATAATTTTTGGGTTACCAGATGCACGTTTTCAATCACCAGGTGCACGGAGGAAAATGAGCATTTGCATCCATAGTCATGTTTTAAACCGTCCATAAAGCACCCAGGGCCGGCCCCGGCAGAGAGAGAAAAAGAGGGGAAAAGTGTTGAAAAAAAAAAAAAATCATACCTTCCATAAATAATTCGGACCGGCCCCCATTGAAAAGGTCCGTAGTAGGGTGCATCATTATCGGACATGAATCTCGGGAACACCGCTAACCGCATAGAGAACCGTGTTTTGGGTTACCAGATGCACGTTTTCAATCACCAGTTGCACGGAGAGAGAAAAAAAAAATCATACCTTCCATAAATAATTCGGACCGGCCCCCATTGAAAAGGTCCGTAGTAGGGTGCATCATTATCGGACATGAATCTCGGGAACACCGCTAACCGCATAGAGAACCGTGTTTTGGGTGACCAGGTGCACGTTTTCAATCACCAGTTGCACGGAGAAAAAAAAAGTAATCATACCTTCCATAAATAATTCAGGCCGACCCCCATTGAAAAAGGTCCGTAGTAGGGTGCATCATTATCGGACATGTATATCTGTAACACCGGCAAGCGCATTGAGAACCGCATTTTTGGGTTACCAGATGCACGTTTTCAATCACCAGGTGCACGGCTGTGAAAAGTGGGACTCTGTCATTTTTTCGACCAATTTCTGTAATTTTCAAAAAATGATTAAAAATACTTCCCGAAGGGCTAGAGGTCCCAAATTTCGTCTCATACCCTCTCTCGTGATGGGCAACAATTACATAATGTAAAAAAAAATTCGCATCCACAGGAACCTATGCATCCTGTGACATTCACTTTTTTCCCAAAACTTGAAACACGATTTCCTATTAAAATGTTTTATACAAAAACGTTTTTAATTGAATGTAAATGCTCGTCTATTTATGCACTTTCGTGCAAAAAAAACCCCATCAAGATCGGATGTGTACTTTTTGATTTATCACGTTTTTGTTGAATTTGA
>NW_023493764.1:45000-67500 GCF_013265735.2 Oncorhynchus mykiss
TGGGTGACCAGGTGCACACGGTTCTTTTGGGTGACCAGGTGCACATGGTCCTTTGGGTGACCAGGTGCACGCCGGCCTTTGGGTGACCAGGTGCACATGGTCCTTTTGGGTGACCAGGTGCACATGGTCCTTTGGGTGACCAGGTGCACGCCGGCCTTTGGGTGACCAGGTGCACACGGTTCTTTTGGGTGACCAGGTGCACATGGTCCTTTGGGTGACCAGGTGCACGCCGGCCTTTGGGTGACCAGGTGCACATGGTCCTTTTGGGTGACCAGGTGCACATGGTCCTTTGGGTGACCAGGTGCACGCCGGCCTTTGGGTGACCAGGTGCACATGGTCCTTTGGGTGACCAGGTGCACGCCGGCCTTTGGGTGACCAGGTGCACATGGTCCTTTGGGTGACCAGGTGCACGCCGGCCTTTGGGTGACCAGGTGCACATGGTCCTTTTGGGTGACCAGGTGCACATGGTCCTTTGGGTGACCAGGTGCACGCCGGCCTTTGGGTGACCAGGTGCACATGGTCCTTTGGGTGACCAGGTGCACGCCGGCCTTTGGGTGACCAGGTGCACATGGTCCTTTGGGTGACCAGGTGCACGCCGGCCTTTGGGTGACCAGGTGCACATGGTCCTTTTGGGTGACCAGGTGCACATGGTCCTTTGGGTGACCAGGTGCACGCCGGCCTTTGGGTGACCAGGTGCACATGGTCCTTTTGGGTGACCAGGTGCACGCCGGCCTTTGGGTGACCAGGTGCACATGGTCCTTTTGGGTGACCAGGTGCACATGGTCCTTTGGGTGACCAGGTGCACGCCGGCCTTTGGGTGACCAGGTGCACACGGTCCTTTTGGGTGACCAGGTGCACGCCGGCCTTTGGGTGACCAGGTGCACATGGTCCTTTTGGGTGACCAGGTGCACGCCGGCCTTTGGGTGACCAGGTGCACGCCGGTCCTTTTGGGTGACCAGGTGCACAAGTTCCATTTGGGTGACCAGGTGCACGCGGTTCATAACAGCGCGGTTATCTGCTTTAATGTCCGAGGAGGGGTGCTTAAGTGTGGGTGCCCTGGTTCACCTGGTATGCGAGGTTGTGGAGGTGGGGGGGGTCCCCTGCTGGTATCATCCCCGAAATAGAGGGGTGATACCCGGGTGGTGAGTAAGGGCCTACAAGCCTGGAGGTCAATAGCTCCAGGGGGTAAGCTCTACTGTCATGTCCGTAAATAGAGTGGTGTTACCCGGGTTTTGAACCATATTTTAATTTTTGGGTTACCAGATGCACACGGGTCTTTTGGAAAACAATCACAATCTGCATCCATCGTAATATCTTAAACTGTATATAAAGCACCTAAGGACGGGCCTGACCGAGAGAGGGCCGTAGTAGGGTACTCCCCTAGCGGGCTATATCAATAGAATGACCGGTAAAATGATTTAAAACAGTTTTATAATTTTTGGGTTACCAGATGCACACGGGTCTTTTGGAAAACAATCACAATCTGCATCCATCGTAATATATGAAACTGTATATAAAGCACTGAAGGACGGCCCCGACCGAGACAGGGCCTTAGTGGGGTGCTCCCATAGCGGGCTATATCAATAGAATGACCGGTAAAAGTATTTAAAACCGTTTTATAATTTTTGGGTTACCAGATGCACGTTTTCAATCACCAGTTGCACGGAGGATTAATAGCAATCTGCATCCATCGTGATTTCTTAAAGTGTGTAAAAAGCACCCAAGGACGGCCCTGACAGAGAGAGGGCCGTAGTGGGGCACTCCCCTAGCGGGCTATATCAATAGAATGACGGGTAAAAGTATTTAAAACCCTTTTATAATTTTTGGGTTACCAGATGCACGTTTTCAATCACCAGGTGCACGGAGGAAAATGAGCATTTGCATCCATAGTCATGTTTTAAACCGTCCATAAAGCACTCTTGGCCGGCCCCGGCAGAGAGAGAAAGAGATGGTGAAAAAAAAAAAAAATCATCATCAGACCTTCCATAAATAATTCGGGCCGGCCCCCATTGCTAAAGGTCCGTAGTAGGGTGCGCCATAAGCGGACATGAATAGATGGAACACCGCTAACCGCATAGAGAACCGTGTTTTGGGTGACCAGGTGCACGTTTTCAATCACCAGTTGCACATTTTCAATCACCAGTTGCACGGAGGATTAATAGCAATCTGCATCCATCGCGATTTCTTAAAGTGTCTATAAAGCACTCAGGACGGGCCCGACCGAGACAGGGCCTTAGTGGGGTGCTCCCATAGCGGGCAACAATGAGAGGGGTGCCTTTAAATTCATTTTGAACCATATTTGAAATTTTGGGTTACCAGATGCACGTTTTCAATCACCAGTTGCACGGAGGATTAATAGCAATCTGCATCCATCGTGATTTCTTAAAGTGTGTAAAAAGCACCCAAGGACGGCCCTGACAGAGAGAGGGCCGTAGTGGGGCACTCCCCTAGCGGGCTATATCAATAGAATGACGGGTAAAAGTATTTAAAACCCTTTTATAATTTTTGGGTTACCAGATGCACGTTTTCAATCACCAGGTGCACGGAGGAAAATGAGCATTTGCATCCATAGTCATGTTTTAAACCGTCCATAAAGCACTCTTGGCCGGCCCCGGCAGAGAGAGAAAGAGATGGTGAAAAAAAAAAAAAAATCATCATCAGACCTTCCATAAATAATTCGGGCCGGCCCCCATTGCTAAAGGTCCGTAGTAGGGTGCGCCATAAGCGGACATGAATAGATGGAACACCGCTAACCGCATAGAGAACCGTGTTTTGGGTGACCAGGTGCACGTTTTCAATCACCAGTTGCACATTTTCAATCACCAGTTGCACGGAGGATTAATAGCAATCTGCATCCATCGCGATTTCTTAAAGTGTCTATAAAGCACTCAGGACGGGCCCGACCGAGACAGGGCCTTAGTGGGGTGCTCCCATAGCGGGCAACAATGAGAGGGGTGCCTTTAAATTCATTTTGAACCATATTTGAAATTTTGGGTTACCAGATGCACGTTTTCAATCACCAGTTGCACGGAGGATTAATAGCAATCTGCATCCATCGTGATTTCTTAAAGTGTGTAAAAAGCACCCAAGGACGGCCCTGACAGAGAGAGGGCCGTAGTGGGGCACTCCCCTAGCGGGCTATATCAATAGAATGACGGGTAAAAGTATTTAAAACCCTTTTATAATTTTTGGGTTACCAGATGCACGTTTTCAATCACCAGGTGCACGGAGGAAAATGAGCATTTGCATCCATAGTCATGTTTTAAACCGTCCATAAAGCACTCTTGGCCGGCCCCGGCAGAGAGAGAAAGAGATGGTGAAAAAAAAAAAAAATCATCATCAGACCTTCCATAAATAATTCGGGCCGGCCCCCATTGCTAAAGGTCCGTAGTAGGGTGCGCCATAAGCGGACATGAATAGATGGAACACCGCTAACCGCATAGAGAACCGTGTTTTGGGTGACCAGGTGCACGTTTTCAATCACCAGTTGCACATTTTCAATCACCAGTTGCACGGAGGATTAATAGCAATCTGCATCCATCGCGATTTCTTAAAGTGTCTATAAAGCACTCAGGACGGGCCCGACCGAGACAGGGCCTTAGTGGGGTGCTCCCATAGCGGGCAACAATGAGAGGGGTGCCTTTAAATTCATTTTGAACCATATTTGAAATTTTGGGTTACCAGATGCACGTTTTCAATCACCAGTTGCACGGAGGATTAATAGCAATCTGCATCCATCGTGATTTCTTAAAGTGTGTAAAAAGCACCCAAGGACGGCCCTGACAGAGAGAGGGCCGTAGTGGGGCACTCCCCTAGCGGGCTATATCAATAGAATGACGGGTAAAAGTATTTAAAACCCTTTTATAATTTTTGGGTTACCAGATGCACGTTTTCAATCACCAGGTGCACGGAGGAAAATGAGCATTTGCATCCATAGTCATGTTTTAAACCGTCCATAAAGCACTCTTGGCCGGCCCCGGCAGAGAGAGAAAGAGATGGTGAAAAAAAAAAAAAATCATCATCAGACCTTCCATAAATAATTCGGGCCGGCCCCCATTGCTAAAGGTCCGTAGTAGGGTGCGCCATAAGCGGACATGAATAGATGGAACACCGCTAACCGCATAGAGAACCGTGTTTTGGGTGACCAGGTGCACGTTTTCAATCACCAGTTGCACATTTTCAATCACCAGTTGCACGGAGGATTAATAGCAATCTGCATCCATCGCGATTTCTTAAAGTGTCTATAAAGCACTCAGGACGGGCCCGACCGAGACAGGGCCTTAGTGGGGTGCTCCCATAGCGGGCAACAATGAGAGGGGTGCCTTTAAATTCATTTTGAACCATATTTGAAATTTTGGGTTACCAGATGCACGTTTTCAATCACCAGTTGCACGGAGGATTAATAGCAATCTGCATCCATCGTGATTTCTTAAAGTGTGTAAAAAGCACCCAAGGACGGCCCTGACAGAGAGAGGGCCGTAGTGGGGCACTCCCCTAGCGGGCTATATCAATAGAATGACGGGTAAAAGTATTTAAAACCCTTTTATAATTTTTGGGTTACCAGATGCACGTTTTCAATCACCAGGTGCACGGAGGAAAATGAGCATTTGCATCCATAGTCATGTTTTAAACCGTCCATAAAGCACTCTTGGCCGGCCCCGGCAGAGAGAGAAAGAGATGGTGAAAAAAAAAAAAAAATCATCATCAGACCTTCCATAAATAATTCGGGCCGGCCCCCATTGCTAAAGGTCCGTAGTAGGGTGCGCCATAAGCGGACATGAATAGATGGAACACCGCTAACCGCATAGAGAACCGTGTTTTGGGTGACCAGGTGCACGTTTTCAATCACCAGTTGCACATTTTCAATCACCAGTTGCACGGAGGATTAATAGCAATCTGCATCCATCGCGATTTCTTAAAGTGTCTATAAAGCACTCAGGACGGGCCCGACCGAGACAGGGCCTTAGTGGGGTGCTCCCATAGCGGGCAACAATGAGAGGGGTGCCTTTAAATTCATTTTGAACCATATTTGAAATTTTGGGTTACCAGATGCACGTTTTCAATCACCAGTTGCACGGAGGATTAATAGCAATCTGCATCCATCGTGATTTCTTAAAGTGTGTAAAAAGCACCCAAGGACGGCCCTGACAGAGAGAGGGCCGTAGTGGGGCACTCCCCTAGCGGGCTATATCAATAGAATGACGGGTAAAAGTATTTAAAACCCTTTTATAATTTTTGGGTTACCAGATGCACGTTTTCAATCACCAGGTGCACGGAGGAAAATGAGCATTTGCATCCATAGTCATGTTTTAAACCGTCCATAAAGCACTCTTGGCCGGCCCCGGCAGAGAGAGAAAGAGATGGTGAAAAAAAAAAAAAATCATCATCAGACCTTCCATAAATAATTCGGGCCGGCCCCCATTGCTAAAGGTCCGTAGTAGGGTGCGCCATAAGCGGACATGAATAGATGGAACACCGCTAACCGCATAGAGAACCGTGTTTTGGGTGACCAGGTGCACGTTTTCAATCACCAGTTGCACATTTTCAATCACCAGTTGCACGGAGGATTAATAGCAATCTGCATCCATCGCGATTTCTTAAAGTGTCTATAAAGCACTCAGGACGGGCCCGACCGAGACAGGGCCTTAGTGGGGTGCTCCCATAGCGGGCAACAATGAGAGGGGTGCCTTTAAATTCATTTTGAACCATATTTGAAATTTTGGGTTACCAGATGCACGTTTTCAATCACCAGTTGCACGGAGGATTAATAGCAATCTGCATCCATCGTGATTTCTTAAAGTGTGTAAAAAGCACCCAAGGACGGCCCTGACAGAGAGAGGGCCGTAGTGGGGCACTCCCCTAGCGGGCTATATCAATAGAATGACGGGTAAAAGTATTTAAAACCCTTTTATAATTTTTGGGTTACCAGATGCACGTTTTCAATCACCAGGTGCACGGAGGAAAATGAGCATTTGCATCCATAGTCATGTTTTAAACCGTCCATAAAGCACTCTTGGCCGGCCCCGGCAGAGAGAGAAAGAGATGGTGAAAAAAAAAAAAAATCATCATCAGACCTTCCATAAATAATTCGGGCCGGCCCCCATTGCTAAAGGTCCGTAGTAGGGTGCGCCATAAGCGGACATGAATAGATGGAACACCGCTAACCGCATAGAGAACCGTGTTTTGGGTGACCAGGTGCACGTTTTCAATCACCAGTTGCACATTTTCAATCACCAGTTGCACGGAGGATTAATAGCAATCTGCATCCATCGCGATTTCTTAAAGTGTCTATAAAGCACTCAGGACGGGCCCGACCGAGACAGGGCCTTAGTGGGGTGCTCCCATAGCGGGCAACAATGAGAGGGGTGCCTTTAAATTCATTTTGAACCATATTTGAAATTTTGGGTTACCAGATGCACGTTTTCAATCACCAGTTGCACGGAGGATTAATAGCAATCTGCATCCATCGTGATTTCTTAAAGTGTGTAAAAAGCACCCAAGGACGGCCCTGACAGAGAGAGGGCCGTAGTGGGGCACTCCCCTAGCGGGCTATATCAATAGAATGACGGGTAAAAGTATTTAAAACCCTTTTATAATTTTTGGGTTACCAGATGCACGTTTTCAATCACCAGGTGCACGGAGGAAAATGAGCATTTGCATCCATAGTCATGTTTTAAACCGTCCATAAAGCACTCTTGGCCGGCCCCGGCAGAGAGAGAAAGAGATGGTGAAAAAAAAAAAAAATCATCATCAGACCTTCCATAAATAATTCGGGCCGGCCCCCATTGCTAAAGGTCCGTAGTAGGGTGCGCCATAAGCGGACATGAATAGATGGAACACCGCTAACCGCATAGAGAACCGTGTTTTGGGTGACCAGGTGCACGTTTTCAATCACCAGTTGCACATTTTCAATCACCAGTTGCACGGAGGATTAATAGCAATCTGCATCCATCGCGATTTCTTAAAGTGTCTATAAAGCACTCAGGACGGGCCCGACCGAGACAGGGCCTTAGTGGGGTGCTCCCATAGCGGGCAACAATGAGAGGGGTGCCTTTAAATTCATTTTGAACCATATTTGAAATTTTGGGTTACCAGATGCACGTTTTCAATCACCAGTTGCACGGAGGATTAATAGCAATCTGCATCCATCGTGATTTCTTAAAGTGTGTAAAAAGCACCCAAGGACGGCCCTGACAGAGAGAGGGCCGTAGTGGGGCACTCCCCTAGCGGGCTATATCAATAGAATGACGGGTAAAAGTATTTAAAACCCTTTTATAATTTTTGGGTTACCAGATGCACGTTTTCAATCACCAGGTGCACGGAGGAAAATGAGCATTTGCATCCATAGTCATGTTTTAAACCGTCCATAAAGCACTCTTGGCCGGCCCCGGCAGAGAGAGAAAGAGATGGTGAAAAAAAAAAAAAATCATCATCAGACCTTCCATAAATAATTCGGGCCGGCCCCCATTGCTAAAGGTCCGTAGTAGGGTGCGCCATAAGCGGACATGAATAGATGGAACACCGCTAACCGCATAGAGAACCGTGTTTTGGGTGACCAGGTGCACGTTTTCAATCACCAGTTGCACATTTTCAATCACCAGTTGCACGGAGGATTAATAGCAATCTGCATCCATCGCGATTTCTTAAAGTGTCTATAAAGCACTCAGGACGGGCCCGACCGAGACAGGGCCTTAGTGGGGTGCTCCCATAGCGGGCAACAATGAGAGGGGTGCCTTTAAATTCATTTTGAACCATATTTGAAATTTTGGGTTACCAGATGCACGTTTTCAATCACCAGTTGCACGGAGGATTAATAGCAATCTGCATCCATCGTGATTTCTTAAAGTGTGTAAAAAGCACCCAAGGACGGCCCTGACAGAGAGAGGGCCGTAGTGGGGCACTCCCCTAGCGGGCTATATCAATAGAATGACGGGTAAAAGTATTTAAAACCCTTTTATAATTTTTGGGTTACCAGATGCACGTTTTCAATCACCAGGTGCACGGAGGAAAATGAGCATTTGCATCCATAGTCATGTTTTAAACCGTCCATAAAGCACTCTTGGCCGGCCCCGGCAGAGAGAGAAAGAGATGGTGAAAAAAAAAAAAATCATCATCAGACCTTCCATAAATAATTCGGGCCGGCCCCCATTGCTAAAGGTCCGTAGTAGGGTGCGCCATAAGCGGACATGAATAGATGGAACACCGCTAACCGCATAGAGAACCGTGTTTTGGGTGACCAGGTGCACGTTTTCAATCACCAGTTGCACATTTTCAATCACCAGTTGCACGGAGGATTAATAGCAATCTGCATCCATCGCGATTTCTTAAAGTGTCTATAAAGCACTCAGGACGGGCCCGACCGAGACAGGGCCTTAGTGGGGTGCTCCCATAGCGGGCAACAATGAGAGGGGTGCCTTTAAATTCATTTTGAACCATATTTGAAATTTTGGGTTACCAGATGCACGTTTTCAATCACCAGTTGCACGGAGGATTAATAGCAATCTGCATCCATCGTGATTTCTTAAAGTGTGTAAAAAGCACCCAAGGACGGCCCTGACAGAGAGAGGGCCGTAGTGGGGCACTCCCCTAGCGGGCTATATCAATAGAATGACGGGTAAAAGTATTTAAAACCCTTTTATAATTTTTGGGTTACCAGATGCACGTTTTCAATCACCAGGTGCACGGAGGAAAATGAGCATTTGCATCCATAGTCATGTTTTAAACCGTCCATAAAGCACTCTTGGCCGGCCCCGGCAGAGAGAGAAAGAGATGGTGAAAAAAAAAAAAAATCATCATCAGACCTTCCATAAATAATTCGGGCCGGCCCCCATTGCTAAAGGTCCGTAGTAGGGTGCGCCATAAGCGGACATGAATAGATGGAACACCGCTAACCGCATAGAGAACCGTGTTTTGGGTGACCAGGTGCACGTTTTCAATCACCAGTTGCACATTTTCAATCACCAGTTGCACGGAGGATTAATAGCAATCTGCATCCATCGCGATTTCTTAAAGTGTCTATAAAGCACTCAGGACGGGCCCGACCGAGACAGGGCCTTAGTGGGGTGCTCCCATAGCGGGCAACAATGAGAGGGGTGCCTTTAAATTCATTTTGAACCATATTTGAAATTTTGGGTTACCAGATGCACGTTTTCAATCACCAGTTGCACGGAGGATTAATAGCAATCTGCATCCATCGTGATTTCTTAAAGTGTGTAAAAAGCACCCAAGGACGGCCCTGACAGAGAGAGGGCCGTAGTGGGGCACTCCCCTAGCGGGCTATATCAATAGAATGACGGGTAAAAGTATTTAAAACCCTTTTATAATTTTTGGGTTACCAGATGCACGTTTTCAATCACCAGGTGCACGGAGGAAAATGAGCATTTGCATCCATAGTCATGTTTTAAACCGTCCATAAAGCACTCTTGGCCGGCCCCGGCAGAGAGAGAAAGAGATGGTGAAAAAAAAAAAAAATCATCATCAGACCTTCCATAAATAATTCGGGCCGGCCCCCATTGCTAAAGGTCCGTAGTAGGGTGCGCCATAAGCGGACATGAATAGATGGAACACCGCTAACCGCATAGAGAACCGTGTTTTGGGTGACCAGGTGCACGTTTTCAATCACCAGTTGCACATTTTCAATCACCAGTTGCACGGAGGATTAATAGCAATCTGCATCCATCGCGATTTCTTAAAGTGTCTATAAAGCACTCAGGACGGGCCCGACCGAGACAGGGCCTTAGTGGGGTGCTCCCATAGCGGGCAACAATGAGAGGGGTGCCTTTAAATTCATTTTGAACCATATTTGAAATTTTGGGTTACCAGATGCACGTTTTCAATCACCAGTTGCACGGAGGATTAATAGCAATCTGCATCCATCGTGATTTCTTAAAGTGTGTAAAAAGCACCCAAGGACGGCCCTGACAGAGAGAGGGCCGTAGTGGGGCACTCCCCTAGCGGGCTATATCAATAGAATGACGGGTAAAAGTATTTAAAACCCTTTTATAATTTTTGGGTTACCAGATGCACGTTTTCAATCACCAGGTGCACGGAGGAAAATGAGCATTTGCATCCATAGTCATGTTTTAAACCGTCCATAAAGCACTCTTGGCCGGCCCCGGCAGAGAGAGAAAGAGATGGTGAAAAAAAAAAAAAATCATCATCAGACCTTCCATAAATAATTCGGGCCGGCCCCCATTGCTAAAGGTCCGTAGTAGGGTGCGCCATAAGCGGACATGAATAGATGGAACACCGCTAACCGCATAGAGAACCGTGTTTTGGGTGACCAGGTGCACGTTTTCAATCACCAGTTGCACATTTTCAATCACCAGTTGCACGGAGGATTAATAGCAATCTGCATCCATCGCGATTTCTTAAAGTGTCTATAAAGCACTCAGGACGGGCCCGACCGAGACAGGGCCTTAGTGGGGTGCTCCCATAGCGGGCAACAATGAGAGGGGTGCCTTTAAATTCATTTTGAACCATATTTGAAATTTTGGGTTACCAGATGCACGTTTTCAATCACCAGTTGCACGGAGGATTAATAGCAATCTGCATCCATCGTGATTTCTTAAAGTGTGTAAAAAGCACCCAAGGACGGCCCTGACAGAGAGAGGGCCGTAGTGGGGCACTCCCCTAGCGGGCTATATCAATAGAATGACGGGTAAAAGTATTTAAAACCCTTTTATAATTTTTGGGTTACCAGATGCACGTTTTCAATCACCAGGTGCACGGAGGAAAATGAGCATTTGCATCCATAGTCATGTTTTAAACCGTCCATAAAGCACTCTTGGCCGGCCCCGGCAGAGAGAGAAAGAGATGGTGAAAAAAAAAAAAAATCATCATCAGACCTTCCATAAATAATTCGGGCCGGCCCCCATTGCTAAAGGTCCGTAGTAGGGTGCGCCATAAGCGGACATGAATAGATGGAACACCGCTAACCGCATAGAGAACCGTGTTTTGGGTGACCAGGTGCACGTTTTCAATCACCAGTTGCACATTTTCAATCACCAGTTGCACGGAGGATTAATAGCAATCTGCATCCATCGCGATTTCTTAAAGTGTCTATAAAGCACTCAGGACGGGCCCGACCGAGACAGGGCCTTAGTGGGGTGCTCCCATAGCGGGCAACAATGAGAGGGGTGCCTTTAAATTCATTTTGAACCATATTTGAAATTTTGGGTTACCAGATGCACGTTTTCAATCACCAGTTGCACGGAGGATTAATAGCAATCTGCATCCATCGTGATTTCTTAAAGTGTGTAAAAAGCACCCAAGGACGGCCCTGACAGAGAGAGGGCCGTAGTGGGGCACTCCCCTAGCGGGCTATATCAATAGAATGACGGGTAAAAGTATTTAAAACCCTTTTATAATTTTTGGGTTACCAGATGCACGTTTTCAATCACCAGGTGCACGGAGGAAAATGAGCATTTGCATCCATAGTCATGTTTTAAACCGTCCATAAAGCACTCTTGGCCGGCCCCGGCAGAGAGAGAAAGAGATGGTGAAAAAAAAAAAAAATCATCATCAGACCTTCCATAAATAATTCGGGCCGGCCCCCATTGCTAAAGGTCCGTAGTAGGGTGCGCCATAAGCGGACATGAATAGATGGAACACCGCTAACCGCATAGAGAACCGTGTTTTGGGTGACCAGGTGCACGTTTTCAATCACCAGTTGCACATTTTCAATCACCAGTTGCACGGAGGATTAATAGCAATCTGCATCCATCGCGATTTCTTAAAGTGTCTATAAAGCACTCAGGACGGGCCCGACCGAGACAGGGCCTTAGTGGGGTGCTCCCATAGCGGGCAACAATGAGAGGGGTGCCTTTAAATTCATTTTGAACCATATTTGAAATTTTGGGTTACCAGATGCACGTTTTCAATCACCAGTTGCACGGAGGATTAATAGCAATCTGCATCCATCGTGATTTCTTAAAGTGTGTAAAAAGCACCCAAGGACGGCCCTGACAGAGAGAGGGCCGTAGTGGGGCACTCCCCTAGCGGGCTATATCAATAGAATGACGGGTAAAAGTATTTAAAACCCTTTTATAATTTTTGGGTTACCAGATGCACGTTTTCAATCACCAGGTGCACGGAGGAAAATGAGCATTTGCATCCATAGTCATGTTTTAAACCGTCCATAAAGCACTCTTGGCCGGCCCCGGCAGAGAGAGAAAGAGATGGTGAAAAAAAAAAAAAATCATCATCAGACCTTCCATAAATAATTCGGGCCGGCCCCCATTGCTAAAGGTCCGTAGTAGGGTGCGCCATAAGCGGACATGAATAGATGGAACACCGCTAACCGCATAGAGAACCGTGTTTTGGGTGACCAGGTGCACGTTTTCAATCACCAGTTGCACATTTTCAATCACCAGTTGCACGGAGGATTAATAGCAATCTGCATCCATCGCGATTTCTTAAAGTGTCTATAAAGCACTCAGGACGGGCCCGACCGAGACAGGGCCTTAGTGGGGTGCTCCCATAGCGGGCAACAATGAGAGGGGTGCCTTTAAATTCATTTTGAACCATATTTGAAATTTTGGGTTACCAGATGCACGTTTTCAATCACCAGTTGCACGGAGGATTAATAGCAATCTGCATCCATCGTGATTTCTTAAAGTGTGTAAAAAGCACCCAAGGACGGCCCTGACAGAGAGAGGGCCGTAGTGGGGCACTCCCCTAGCGGGCTATATCAATAGAATGACGGGTAAAAGTATTTAAAACCCTTTTATAATTTTTGGGTTACCAGATGCACGTTTTCAATCACCAGGTGCACGGAGGAAAATGAGCATTTGCATCCATAGTCATGTTTTAAACCGTCCATAAAGCACTCTTGGCCGGCCCCGGCAGAGAGAGAAAGAGATGGTGAAAAAAAAAAAAAATCATCATCAGACCTTCCATAAATAATTCGGGCCGGCCCCCATTGCTAAAGGTCCGTAGTAGGGTGCGCCATAAGCGGACATGAATAGATGGAACACCGCTAACCGCATAGAGAACCGTGTTTTGGGTGACCAGGTGCACGTTTTCAATCACCAGTTGCACATTTTCAATCACCAGTTGCACGGAGGATTAATAGCAATCTGCATCCATCGCGATTTCTTAAAGTGTCTATAAAGCACTCAGGACGGGCCCGACCGAGACAGGGCCTTAGTGGGGTGCTCCCATAGCGGGCAACAATGAGAGGGGTGCCTTTAAATTCATTTTGAACCATATTTGAAATTTTGGGTTACCAGATGCACGTTTTCAATCACCAGTTGCACGGAGGATTAATAGCAATCTGCATCCATCGTGATTTCTTAAAGTGTGTAAAAAGCACCCAAGGACGGCCCTGACAGAGAGAGGGCCGTAGTGGGGCACTCCCCTAGCGGGCTATATCAATAGAATGACGGGTAAAAGTATTTAAAACCCTTTTATAATTTTTGGGTTACCAGATGCACGTTTTCAATCACCAGGTGCACGGAGGAAAATGAGCATTTGCATCCATAGTCATGTTTTAAACCGTCCATAAAGCACTCTTGGCCGGCCCCGGCAGAGAGAGAAAGAGATGGTGAAAAAAAAAAAAAATCATCATCAGACCTTCCATAAATAATTCGGGCCGGCCCCCATTGCTAAAGGTCCGTAGTAGGGTGCGCCATAAGCGGACATGAATAGATGGAACACCGCTAACCGCATAGAGAACCGTGTTTTGGGTGACCAGGTGCACGTTTTCAATCACCAGTTGCACATTTTCAATCACCAGTTGCACGGAGGATTAATAGCAATCTGCATCCATCGCGATTTCTTAAAGTGTCTATAAAGCACTCAGGACGGGCCCGACCGAGACAGGGCCTTAGTGGGGTGCTCCCATAGCGGGCAACAATGAGAGGGGTGCCTTTAAATTCATTTTGAACCATATTTGAAATTTTGGGTTACCAGATGCACGTTTTCAATCACCAGTTGCACGGAGGATTAATAGCAATCTGCATCCATCGTGATTTCTTAAAGTGTGTAAAAAGCACCCAAGGACGGCCCTGACAGAGAGAGGGCCGTAGTGGGGCACTCCCCTAGCGGGCTATATCAATAGAATGACGGGTAAAAGTATTTAAAACCCTTTTATAATTTTTGGGTTACCAGATGCACGTTTTCAATCACCAGGTGCACGGAGGAAAATGAGCATTTGCATCCATAGTCATGTTTTAAACCGTCCATAAAGCACTCTTGGCCGGCCCCGGCAGAGAGAGAAAGAGATGGTGAAAAAAAAAAAAAATCATCATCAGACCTTCCATAAATAATTCGGGCCGGCCCCCATTGCTAAAGGTCCGTAGTAGGGTGCGCCATAAGCGGACATGAATAGATGGAACACCGCTAACCGCATAGAGAACCGTGTTTTGGGTGACCAGGTGCACGTTTTCAATCACCAGTTGCACATTTTCAATCACCAGTTGCACGGAGGATTAATAGCAATCTGCATCCATCGCGATTTCTTAAAGTGTCTATAAAGCACTCAGGACGGGCCCGACCGAGACAGGGCCTTAGTGGGGTGCTCCCATAGCGGGCAACAATGAGAGGGGTGCCTTTAAATTCATTTTGAACCATATTTGAAATTTTGGGTTACCAGATGCACGTTTTCAATCACCAGTTGCACGGAGGATTAATAGCAATCTGCATCCATCGTGATTTCTTAAAGTGTGTAAAAAGCACCCAAGGACGGCCCTGACAGAGAGAGGGCCGTAGTGGGGCACTCCCCTAGCGGGCTATATCAATAGAATGACGGGTAAAAGTATTTAAAACCCTTTTATAATTTTTGGGTTACCAGATGCACGTTTTCAATCACCAGGTGCACGGAGGAAAATGAGCATTTGCATCCATAGTCATGTTTTAAACCGTCCATAAAGCACTCTTGGCCGGCCCCGGCAGAGAGAGAAAGAGATGGTGAAAAAAAAAAAAAATCATCATCAGACCTTCCATAAATAATTCGGGCCGGCCCCCATTGCTAAAGGTCCGTAGTAGGGTGCGCCATAAGCGGACATGAATAGATGGAACACCGCTAACCGCATAGAGAACCGTGTTTTGGGTGACCAGGTGCACGTTTTCAATCACCAGTTGCACATTTTCAATCACCAGTTGCACGGAGGATTAATAGCAATCTGCATCCATCGCGATTTCTTAAAGTGTCTATAAAGCACTCAGGACGGGCCCGACCGAGACAGGGCCTTAGTGGGGTGCTCCCATAGCGGGCAACAATGAGAGGGGTGCCTTTAAATTCATTTTGAACCATATTTGAAATTTTGGGTTACCAGATGCACGTTTTCAATCACCAGTTGCACGGAGGATTAATAGCAATCTGCATCCATCGTGATTTCTTAAAGTGTGTAAAAAGCACCCAAGGACGGCCCTGACAGAGAGAGGGCCGTAGTGGGGCACTCCCCTAGCGGGCTATATCAATAGAATGACGGGTAAAAGTATTTAAAACCCTTTTATAATTTTTGGGTTACCAGATGCACGTTTTCAATCACCAGGTGCACGGAGGAAAATGAGCATTTGCATCCATAGTCATGTTTTAAACCGTCCATAAAGCACTCTTGGCCGGCCCCGGCAGAGAGAGAAAGAGATGGTGAAAAAAAAAAAAAATCATCATCAGACCTTCCATAAATAATTCGGGCCGGCCCCCATTGCTAAAGGTCCGTAGTAGGGTGCGCCATAAGCGGACATGAATAGATGGAACACCGCTAACCGCATAGAGAACCGTGTTTTGGGTGACCAGGTGCACGTTTTCAATCACCAGTTGCACATTTTCAATCACCAGTTGCACGGAGGATTAATAGCAATCTGCATCCATCGCGATTTCTTAAAGTGTCTATAAAGCACTCAGGACGGGCCCGACCGAGACAGGGCCTTAGTGGGGTGCTCCCATAGCGGGCAACAATGAGAGGGGTGCCTTTAAATTCATTTTGAACCATATTTGAAATTTTGGGTTACCAGATGCACGTTTTCAATCACCAGTTGCACGGAGGATTAATAGCAATCTGCATCCATCGTGATTTCTTAAAGTGTGTAAAAAGCACCCAAGGACGGCCCTGACAGAGAGAGGGCCGTAGTGGGGCACTCCCCTAGCGGGCTATATCAATAGAATGACGGGTAAAAGTATTTAAAACCCTTTTATAATTTTTGGGTTACCAGATGCACGTTTTCAATCACCAGGTGCACGGAGGAAAATGAGCATTTGCATCCATAGTCATGTTTTAAACCGTCCATAAAGCACTCTTGGCCGGCCCCGGCAGAGAGAGAAAGAGATGGTGAAAAAAAAAAAAAATCATCATCAGACCTTCCATAAATAATTCGGGCCGGCCCCCATTGCTAAAGGTCCGTAGTAGGGTGCGCCATAAGCGGACATGAATAGATGGAACACCGCTAACCGCATAGAGAACCGTGTTTTGGGTGACCAGGTGCACGTTTTCAATCACCAGTTGCACATTTTCAATCACCAGTTGCACGGAGGATTAATAGCAATCTGCATCCATCGCGATTTCTTAAAGTGTCTATAAAGCACTCAGGACGGGCCCGACCGAGACAGGGCCTTAGTGGGGTGCTCCCATAGCGGGCAACAATGAGAGGGGTGCCTTTAAATTCATTTTGAACCATATTTGAAATTTTGGGTTACCAGATGCACGTTTTCAATCACCAGTTGCACGGAGGATTAATAGCAATCTGCATCCATCGTGATTTCTTAAAGTGTGTAAAAAGCACCCAAGGACGGCCCTGACAGAGAGAGGGCCGTAGTGGGGCACTCCCCTAGCGGGCTATATCAATAGAATGACGGGTAAAAGTATTTAAAACCCTTTTATAATTTTTGGGTTACCAGATGCACGTTTTCAATCACCAGGTGCACGGAGGAAAATGAGCATTTGCATCCATAGTCATGTTTTAAACCGTCCATAAAGCACTCTTGGCCGGCCCCGGCAGAGAGAGAAAGAGATGGTGAAAAAAAAAAAAAATCATCATCAGACCTTCCATAAATAATTCGGGCCGGCCCCCATTGCTAAAGGTCCGTAGTAGGGTGCGCCATAAGCGGACATGAATAGATGGAACACCGCTAACCGCATAGAGAACCGTGTTTTGGGTGACCAGGTGCACGTTTTCAATCACCAGTTGCACATTTTCAATCACCAGTTGCACGGAGGATTAATAGCAATCTGCATCCATCGCGATTTCTTAAAGTGTCTATAAAGCACTCAGGACGGGCCCGACCGAGACAGGGCCTTAGTGGGGTGCTCCCATAGCGGGCAACAATGAGAGGGGTGCCTTTAAATTCATTTTGAACCATATTTGAAATTTTGGGTTACCAGATGCACGTTTTCAATCACCAGTTGCACGGAGGATTAATAGCAATCTGCATCCATCGTGATTTCTTAAAGTGTGTAAAAAGCACCCAAGGACGGCCCTGACAGAGAGAGGGCCGTAGTGGGGCACTCCCCTAGCGGGCTATATCAATAGAATGACGGGTAAAAGTATTTAAAACCCTTTTATAATTTTTGGGTTACCAGATGCACGTTTTCAATCACCAGGTGCACGGAGGAAAATGAGCATTTGCATCCATAGTCATGTTTTAAACCGTCCATAAAGCACTCTTGGCCGGCCCCGGCAGAGAGAGAAAGAGATGGTGAAAAAAAAAAAAAATCATCATCAGACCTTCCATAAATAATTCGGGCCGGCCCCCATTGCTAAAGGTCCGTAGTAGGGTGCGCCATAAGCGGACATGAATAGATGGAACACCGCTAACCGCATAGAGAACCGTGTTTTGGGTGACCAGGTGCACGTTTTCAATCACCAGTTGCACATTTTCAATCACCAGTTGCACGGAGGATTAATAGCAATCTGCATCCATCGCGATTTCTTAAAGTGTCTATAAAGCACTCAGGACGGGCCCGACCGAGACAGGGCCTTAGTGGGGTGCTCCCATAGCGGGCAACAATGAGAGGGGTGCCTTTAAATTCATTTTGAACCATATTTGAAATTTTGGGTTACCAGATGCACGTTTTCAATCACCAGTTGCACGGAGGATTAATAGCAATCTGCATCCATCGTGATTTCTTAAAGTGTGTAAAAAGCACCCAAGGACGGCCCTGACAGAGAGAGGGCCGTAGTGGGGCACTCCCCTAGCGGGCTATATCAATAGAATGACGGGTAAAAGTATTTAAAACCCTTTTATAATTTTTGGGTTACCAGATGCACGTTTTCAATCACCAGGTGCACGGAGGAAAATGAGCATTTGCATCCATAGTCATGTTTTAAACCGTCCATAAAGCACTCTTGGCCGGCCCCGGCAGAGAGAGAAAGAGATGGTGAAAAAAAAAAAAAATCATCATCAGACCTTCCATAAATAATTCGGGCCGGCCCCCATTGCTAAAGGTCCGTAGTAGGGTGCGCCATAAGCGGACATGAATAGATGGAACACCGCTAACCGCATAGAGAACCGTGTTTTGGGTGACCAGGTGCACGTTTTCAATCACCAGTTGCACATTTTCAATCACCAGTTGCACGGAGGATTAATAGCAATCTGCATCCATCGCGATTTCTTAAAGTGTCTATAAAGCACTCAGGACGGGCCCGACCGAGACAGGGCCTTAGTGGGGTGCTCCCATAGCGGGCAACAATGAGAGGGGTGCCTTTAAATTCATTTTGAACCATATTTGAAATTTTGGGTTACCAGATGCACGTTTTCAATCACCAGTTGCACGGAGGATTAATAGCAATCTGCATCCATCGTGATTTCTTAAAGTGTGTAAAAAGCACCCAAGGACGGCCCTGACAGAGAGAGGGCCGTAGTGGGGCACTCCCCTAGCGGGCTATATCAATAGAATGACGGGTAAAAGTATTTAAAACCCTTTTATAATTTTTGGGTTACCAGATGCACGTTTTCAATCACCAGGTGCACGGAGGAAAATGAGCATTTGCATCCATAGTCATGTTTTAAACCGTCCATAAAGCACTCTTGGCCGGCCCCGGCAGAGAGAGAAAGAGATGGTGAAAAAAAAAAAAAATCATCATCAGACCTTCCATAAATAATTCGGGCCGGCCCCCATTGCTAAAGGTCCGTAGTAGGGTGCGCCATAAGCGGACATGAATAGATGGAACACCGCTAACCGCATAGAGAACCGTGTTTTGGGTGACCAGGTGCACGTTTTTCAATCACCAGTTGCACATTTTCAATCACCAGTTGCACGGAGGATTAATAGCAATCTGCATCCATCGCGATTTCTTAAAGTGTCTATAAAGCACTCAGGACGGGCCCGACCGAGACAGGGCCTTAGTGGGGTGCTCCCATAGCGGGCAACAATGAGAGGGGTGCCTTTAAATTCATTTTGAACCATATTTGAAATTTTGGGTTACCAGATGCACGTTTTCAATCACCAGTTGCACGGAGGATTAATAGCAATCTGCATCCATCGTGATTTCTTAAAGTGTGTAAAAAGCACCCAAGGACGGCCCTGACAGAGAGAGGGCCGTAGTGGGGCACTCCCCTAGCGGGCTATATCAATAGAATGACGGGTAAAAGTATTTAAAACCCTTTTATAATTTTTGGGTTACCAGATGCACGTTTTCAATCACCAGGTGCACGGAGGAAAATGAGCATTTGCATCCATAGTCATGTTTTAAACCGTCCATAAAGCACTCTTGGCCGGCCCCGGCAGAGAGAGAAAGAGATGGTGAAAAAAAAAAAAAATCATCATCAGACCTTCCATAAATAATTCGGGCCGGCCCCCATTGCTAAAGGTCCGTAGTAGGGTGCGCCATAAGCGGACATGAATAGATGGAACACCGCTAACCGCATAGAGAACCGTGTTTTGGGTGACCAGGTGCACGTTTTCAATCACCAGTTGCACATTTTCAATCACCAGTTGCACGGAGGATTAATAGCAATCTGCATCCATCGCGATTTCTTAAAGTGTCTATAAAGCACTCAGGACGGGCCCGACCGAGACAGGGCCTTAGTGGGGTGCTCCCATAGCGGGCAACAATGAGAGGGGTGCCTTTAAATTCATTTTGAACCATATTTGAAATTTTGGGTTACCAGATGCACGTTTTCAATCACCAGTTGCACGGAGGATTAATAGCAATCTGCATCCATCGTGATTTCTTAAAGTGTGTAAAAAGCACCCAAGGACGGCCCTGACAGAGAGAGGGCCGTAGTGGGGCACTCCCCTAGCGGGCTATATCAATAGAATGACGGGTAAAAGTATTTAAAACCCTTTTATAATTTTTGGGTTACCAGATGCACGTTTTCAATCACCAGGTGCACGGAGGAAAATGAGCATTTGCATCCATAGTCATGTTTTAAACCGTCCATAAAGCACTCTTGGCCGGCCCCGGCAGAGAGAGAAAGAGATGGTGAAAAAAAAAAAAATCATCATCAGACCTTCCATAAATAATTCGGGCCGGCCCCCATTGCTAAAGGTCCGTAGTAGGGTGCGCCATAAGCGGACATGAATAGATGGAACACCGCTAACCGCATAGAGAACCGTGTTTTGGGTGACCAGGTGCACGTTTTCAATCACCAGTTGCACATTTTCAATCACCAGTTGCACGGAGGATTAATAGCAATCTGCATCCATCGCGATTTCTTAAAGTGTCTATAAAGCACTCAGGACGGGCCCGACCGAGACAGGGCCTTAGTGGGGTGCTCCCATAGCGGGCAACAATGAGAGGGGTGCCTTTAAATTCATTTTGAACCATATTTGAAATTTTGGGTTACCAGATGCACGTTTTCAATCACCAGTTGCACGGAGGATTAATAGCAATCTGCATCCATCGTGATTTCTTAAAGTGTGTAAAAAGCACCCAAGGACGGCCCTGACAGAGAGAGGGCCGTAGTGGGGCACTCCCCTAGCGGGCTATATCAATAGAATGACGGGTAAAAGTATTTAAAACCCTTTTATAATTTTTGGGTTACCAGATGCACGTTTTCAATCACCAGGTGCACGGAGGAAAATGAGCATTTGCATCCATAGTCATGTTTTAAACCGTCCATAAAGCACTCTTGGCCGGCCCCGGCAGAGAGAGAAAGAGATGGTGAAAAAAAAAAAAAAATCATCATCAGACCTTCCATAAATAATTCGGGCCGGCCCCCATTGCTAAAGGTCCGTAGTAGGGTGCGCCATAAGCGGACATGAATAGATGGAACACCGCTAACCGCATAGAGAACCGTGTTTTGGGTGACCAGGTGCACGTTTTCAATCACCAGTTGCACATTTTCAATCACCAGTTGCACGGAGGATTAATAGCAATCTGCATCCATCGCGATTTCTTAAAGTGTCTATAAAGCACTCAGGACGGGCCCGACCGAGACAGGGCCTTAGTGGGGTGCTCCCATAGCGGGCAACAATGAGAGGGGTGCCTTTAAATTCATTTTGAACCATATTTGAAATTTTGGGTTACCAGATGCACGTTTTCAATCACCAGTTGCACGGAGGATTAATAGCAATCTGCATCCATCGTGATTTCTTAAAGTGTGTAAAAAGCACCCAAGGACGGCCCTGACAGAGAGAGGGCCGTAGTGGGGCACTCCCCTAGCGGGCTATATCAATAGAATGACGGGTAAAAGTATTTAAAACCCTTTTATAATTTTTGGGTTACCAGATGCACGTTTTCAATCACCAGGTGCACGGAGGAAAATGAGCATTTGCATCCATAGTCATGTTTTAAACCGTCCATAAAGCACCCAGGGCCGGCCCCGGCAGAGAGAGAAAAAGAGGGGAAAAGTGTTGAAAAAAAAAAAAAATCATACCTTCCATAAATAATTCGGACCGGCCCCCATTGAAAAGGTCCGTAGTAGGGTGCATCATTATCGGACATGAATCTCGGGAACACCGCTAACCGCATAGAGAACCGTGTTTTGGGTTACCAGATGCACGTTTTCAATCACCAGTTGCACGGAGAGAGAAAAAAAAAATCATACCTTCCATAAATAATTCGGACCGGCCCCCATTGAAAAGGTCCGTAGTAGGGTGCATCATTATCGGACATGAATCTCGGGAACACCGCTAACCGCATAGAGAACCGTGTTTTGGGTGACCAGGTGCACGTTTTCAATCACCAGTTGCACGGAGAAAAAAAAAGTAATCATACCTTCCATAAATAATTCAGGCCGACCCCCATTGAAAAAGGTCCGTAGTAGGGTGCATCATTATCGGACATGTATATCTGTAACACCGGCAAGCGCATTGAGAACCGCATTTTTGGGTTACCAGATGCACGTTTTCAATCACCAGGTGCACGGCTGTGAAAAGTGGGACTCTGTCATTTTTTCGACCAATTTCTGTAATTTTCAAAAAATGATTAAAAATACTTCCCGAAGGGCTAGAGGTCCCAAATTTCGTCTCATACCCTCTCTCGTGATGGGCAACAATTACATAATGTAAAAAAAATTCGCATCCACAGGAACCTATGCATCCTGTGACATTCACTTTTTTCCCAAAACTTGAAACACGATTTCCTATTAAAATGTTTTATACAAAAACGTTT
>NW_023493764.1:75000-85000 GCF_013265735.2 Oncorhynchus mykiss
ACTTTACTTTGCTCAAACTATACCTTGGTCAACTTGTATTACATATTTCTTTTTGTTTTACTTGTGCATAAGGCATATGTTTTCTCCATTTGCAATATGATGTCATAGGAAGTCAAAAGTCAAAGTCAAAAGTAAATATTTTCCTCCGTGCACCTGGTGATCTGAAATGTGCACCTGGTGACCTGAAATGTGCACCTGGTGATCTAAAATATGCAACTGGTAACCCAAAAAAAAAATTTGGGGATGTTTTTTTGTTTATGTTTCCTTACTTTTTCAAAGTCACTGTGCATTTGCAATATGTTTTAATGGGCAGGTACCATCACGAATTTGTCATGCTCAAATTCAAACTTTACTTTGCTCAAACTATACCTTGGTCAACTTGTATTACATATTTCTTTTTGTTTTACTTGTGCATAAGGCATATGTTTTCTCCATTTGCAATATGATGTCATAGGAAGTCAAAAGTCAAAGTCAAAAGTAAATATTTTCCTCCGTGCACCTGGTGATCTGAAATGTGCACCTGGTGACCTGAAATGTGCACCTGGTGATCTAAAATATGCAACTGGTAACCCAAAAAAAAAATTTTGGGATGTTTTTTTGTTTATGTTTCCTTACTTTTTCAAAGTCACTGTGCATTTGCAATATGTTTTAATGGGCAGGTACCATCACGAATTTGTCATGCTCAAAATTCAAGCTTGTGATCTAAAATATGCAGCTGGTTACCCAACATTTTTTGGGATGTTTTTTTGTTTATGTTTCCTTACTTTTTCAAAGTCTCTGTGCATTTGCAATATGTTTTAATGGGCAGGTACCATCACGAATTTGTTTATCGAATTTGTTTATGTTTCCTTACTTTTTCAAAGTCACTGTGCATTTGCAATATGTTTCAATGGGCAGGTACCATCACGAATTTGTCATGCTCAAAATTTTTTAGATGTATTTTTTTTTGTTTCTTACTTTTTCAAAGTCACTGTGCATTTGGAATATGTTTTAATGGGCAGGTACCATCACGAATTTGTTTATCGAATTTGTTTATGTTTCCTTACTTTTTCAAAGTCACTGTGCATTTGCAATATGTTTCAATGGGCAGGTACCATCACGAATTTGTCATGCTCAAAATTTTTTAGATGTATTTTTTTTTGTTTCTTACTTTTTCAAAGTCACTGTGCATTTGGAATATGTTTTAATGGGCAGGTACCATCACGAATTTGTTTATCGAATTTGTTTATGTTTCCTTACTTTTTCAAAGTCACTGTGCATTTGCAATATGTTTCAATGGGCAGGTACCATCACGAATTTGTCATGCTCAAAACATTTTAGATGTATTTTTTTTTGTTTCTTACTTTTTCAAAGTCACTGTGCATTTGGAATATGTTTTAATGGGCAGGTACCATCACGAATTTGTTTAGCGAATTTGTTTATGTTTCCTTACTTTTTCAAAGTCACTGTGCATTTGCAATATGTTTCAATGGGCAGGTACCATCACGAATTTGTCATGCTCAAAAAATTTTAGATGTATTTTTTTTTGTTTCTTACTTTTTCAAAGTCACTGTGCATTTGGAATATGTTTTAATGGGCAGGTACCATCACGAATTTGTTTATCGAATTTGTTTATGTTTCCTTACTTTTTCAAAGTCACTGTGCATTTGCAATATGTTTCAATGGGCAGGTACCATCACGAATTTGTCATGCTCAAAAAATTTTAGATGTATTTTTTTTTGTTTCTTACTTTTTCAAAGTCACTGTGCATTTGGAATATGTTTTAATGGGCAGGTACCATCACGAATTTGTTTATCGAATTTGTTTATGTTTCCTTACTTTTTCAAAGTCACTGTGCATTTGCAATATGTTTCAATGGGCAGGTACCATCACGAATTTGTCATGCTCAAAATTTTTTAGATGTATTTTTTTTTGTTTCCTTACTTTTTCAAAGTCACTGTGCATTTGGAATATGTTTTAATGGGCAGGTACCATCACGAATTTGTTTATCGAATTTGTTTATGTTTCCTTACTTTTTCAAAGTCACTGTGCATTTGCAATATGTTTCAATGGGCAGGTACCATCACGAATTTGTTTATCGAATTTGTTTATGTTTCCTTACTTTTTCAAAGTCACTGTGCATTTGCAATATGTTTCAATGGGCAGGTACCATCACGAATTTGTCATGCTCAAAAAATTTTAGATGTATTTTTTTTTGTTTCTTACTTTTTCAAAGTCACTGTGCATTTGGAATATGTTTTAATGGGCAGGTACCATCACGAATTTGTTTATCGAATTTGTTTATGTTTCCTTACTTTTTCAAAGTCACTGTGCATTTGCAATATGTTTCAATGGGCAGGTACCATCACGAATTTGTCATGCTCAAAATTTTTTAGATGTATTTTTTTTTGTTTCCTTACTTTTTCAAAGTCACTGTGCATTTGGAATATGTTTTAATGGGCAGGTACCATCACGAATTTGTTTATCGAATTTGTTTATGTTTCCTTACTTTTTCAAAGTCACTGTGCATTTGCAATATGTTTCAATGGGCAGGTACCATCACGAATTTGTCATGCTCAAAATTTTTTAGATGTATTTTTTTTTGTTTCTTACTTTTTCAAAGTCACTGTGCATTTGGAATATGTTTTAATGGGCAGGTACCATCACGAATTTGTTTATCGAATTTGTTTATGTTTCCTTACTTTTTCAAAGTCACTGTGCATTTGCAATATGTTTCAATGGGCAGGTACCATCACGAATTTGTCATGCTCAAAAAATTTTAGATGTATTTTTTTTTGTTTCTTACTTTTTCAAAGTCACTGTGCATTTGGAATATGTTTTAATGGGCAGGTACCATCACGAATTTGTTTATCGAATTTGTTTATGTTTCCTTACTTTTTCAAAGTCACTGTGCATTTGCAATATGTTTCAATGGGCAGGTACCATCACGAATTTGTCATGCTCAAAATTTTTTAGATGTATTTTTTTTTGTTTCCTTACTTTTTCAAAGTCACTGTGCATTTGGAATATGTTTTAATGGGCAGGTACCATCACGAATTTGTTTATCGAATTTGTTTATGTTTCCTTACTTTTTCAAAGTCACTGTGCATTTGCAATATGTTTCAATGGGCAGGTACCATCACGAATTTGTCATGCTCAAAATTTTTTAGATGTATTTTTTTTTGTTTCTTACTTTTTCAAAGTCACTGTGCATTTGGAATATGTTTTAATGGGCAGGTACCATCACGAATTTGTTTATCGAATTTGTTTATGTTTCCTTACTTTTTCAAAGTCACTGTGCATTTGCAATATGTTTCAATGGGCAGGTACCATCACGAATTTGTCATGCTCAAAATTTTTTAGATGTATTTTTTTTTGTTTCTTACTTTTTCAAAGTCACTGTGCATTTGGAATATGTTTTAATGGGCAGGTACCATCACACATTTGTTTATCGAATTTGTTTATGTTTCCCTACTTTTTCAAAGTCACTGTGCATTTGCAATATGTTTCAATGGGCAGGTACCATCACGAATTTGTCATGCTCAAAATTTTTTAGATGTATTTTTTTTTTGTTTCTTACTTTTTCAAAGTCACTGTGCATTTGGAATATGTTTTAATGGGCAGGTACCATCACGAATTTGTTTATCGAATTTGTTTATGTTTCCTTACTTTTTCAAAGTCACTGTGCATTTGCAATATGTTTCAATGGGCAGGTACCATCACAAATTTGTCATGCTCAAAATTTTTTAGATGTATTTTTTTTTGTTTCTTACTTTTTCAAAGTCACTGTGCATTTGGAATATGTTTTAATGGGCAGGTACCATCACGAATTTGTTTATCGAATTTGTTTATGTTTCCTTACTTTTTCAAAGTCACTGTGCATTTGCAATATGTTTCAATGGGCAGGTACCATCACGAATTTGTCATGCTCAAAATTTTTTAGATGTATTTTTTTTTGTTTCTTACTTTTTCAAAGTCACTGTGCATTTGGAATATGTTTTAATGGGCAGGTACCATCACGAATTTGTTTATCGAATTTGTTTATGTTTCCTTACTTTTTCAAAGTCACTGTGCATTTGCAATATGTTTCAATGGGCAGGTACCATCACGAATTTGTCATGCTCAAAATTTTTAGATGTATTTTTTTTTTTGTTTCTTACTTTTTCAAAGTCACTGTGCATTTGGAATATGTTTTAATGGGCAGGTACCATCACGAATTTGTTTATCGAATTTGTTTATGTTTCCTTACTTTTTCAAAGTCACTGTGCATTTGCAATATGTTTCAATGGGCAGGTACCATCACGAATTTGTTTATCGAATTTGTTTATGTTTCCTTACTTTTTCAAAGTCACTGTGCATTTGCAATATGTTTCAATGGGCAGGTACCATCACGAATTTGTCATGCTCAAAATTTTTTAGATGTATTTTTTTTTGTTTCTTACTTTTTCAAAGTCACTGTGCATTTGGAATATGTTTTAATGGGCAGGTACCATCACGAATTTGTTTATCGAATTTGTTTATGTTTCCTTACTTTTTCAAAGTCACTGTGCATTTGCAATATGTTTCAATGGGCAGGTACCATCACGAATTTGTCATGCTCAAAATTTTTTAGATGTATTTTTTTTTGTTTTCTTACTTTTTCAAAGTCACTGTGCATTTGGAATATGTTTTAATGGGCAGGTACCATCACGAATTTGTTTATCGAATTTGTTTATGTTTCCTTACTTTTTCAAAGTCACTGTGCATTTGCAATATGTTTCAATGGGCAGGTACCATCACAAATTTGTTTATCGAATTTGTTTATGTTTCCTTACTTTTTCAAAGTCACTGTGCATTTGCAATATGTTTCAATGGGCAGGTACCATCACGAATTTGTCATGCTCAAAATTTTTTAGATGTATTTTTTTTTGTTTCTTACTTTTTCAAAGTCACTGTGCATTTGGAATATGTTTTAATGGGCAGGTACCATCACGAATTTGTTCATCGAATTTGTTTATGTTTCCTTACTTTTTCAAAGTCACTGTGCATTTGCAATATGTTTCAATGGGCAGGTACCATCACGAATTTGTCATGCTCAAAATTTTTTAGATGTATTTTTTTTTGTTTCTTACTTTTTCAAAGTCACTGTGCATTTGGAATATGTTTTAATGGGCAGGTACCATCACGAATTTGTTCATCGAATTTGTTTATGTTTCCTTACTTTTTCAAAGTCACTGTGCATTTGCAATATGTTTCAATGGGCAGGTACCATCACGAATTTGTTTATCGAATTTGTTTATGTTTCCTTACTTTTTCAAAGTCACTGTGCATTTGCAATATGTTTCAATGGGCAGGTACCATCACGAATTTGTTTATCGAATTTGTTTATGTTTCCTTACTTTTTCAAAGTCACTGTGCATTTGCAATATGTTTCAATGGGCAGGTACCATCACGAATTTGTCATGCTCAAAATTTTTTAGATGTATTTTTTTTTGTTTCCTTACTTTTTCAAAGTCACTGTGCATTTGGAATATGTTTCAATGGGCAGGTACCATCACGAATTTGTCATGCTCAAAAAATTTTAGATGTATTTTTTTTGTTTCTTACTTTTTCAAAGTCACTGTGCATTTGCAATATGTTTTAATGGGCAGGTACCATCACGAATTTGTCATGCTATAAAAATCCTTCAGGAATGTGAAATTGACTGGCCCGATGAACTCGGGATGGCTTTGCAGTGATTCTGGGTCATCTCAATCGCTCGTTTGGGTTGATTTCAGAATGTCGCTTTTGGTGATGTTTTTTCACTATAGAATCATATTGCAAATGTACAAGAGTCAAGTGGACAAGAGTCCATCAGTCAATTAGATATCATTCTGACCACCAAACTGATACAAACTGACACCAAACCCACTTTTTCCAACTCGTTTAGTAGCCAACTATTACATACTTCAGAGCTGGCCCAAAATTCACAAAGCCTTCGGTACAAACCATAAAAAAACCATAAAACACGTAGTTACGTTCTAGCTGCGGGTCCATTTCTTATGTTATGTGTTGGCCTAGCTGAGGCGACCCCGAATCCCAAGTTTCGGCTCGATAGGTCATTTGGTGTCCGAGAAAAACCCTAATTGGTGCTGAAAATCCACTATTTTCCATGACTTGCTACGGGGTCCTTGAATGAGATATCGGACAGAAACGTTGGGGTCTGTCTATATGGGCCGAGACGTTCGCAATGCACCTAGTCTTGCGACTCTGGGACATTTCTAAATGTCGTCATTTTCGTGATGCACAAATGAATTGAAGTTATTTCAAATGTACGAGGCTGTTTCTCGGTCCGAGAACCTTCTAGAGCCACGTAACTCACCACGCACCATCTACGGGAGGTCTAGAACAGGTTTCTAAAGTTTCGGAACTCTAGGTCCGACGGTTCTTTTTTAGCTCCAACAAAGCTAACTATTGGAGCCACTGTCTGTCTCTACGCACCCCAATACGTCCCTCCATCCAAGTTGTGTTTTAGTGCAATTTTTTTTTCCTTTGATTTTTTTTGGGAAAAATGACTGATTTACAGTTCATGGGGGTTGCCTAATCACACATATGAAGTTTTGGAAAGATCAGACTTTTTTAACCCTTCGAAACAGCCCCTGAGACACCAATTATGGCACTTCCGGTTGGCACAGGAAGTTATAAATCAACACATATCCTCATTGGGGTATGCTGTTACAGAATCCTGAGTTTTAAGTCCTTACGTTAAGAATTGACTGATCTACACAGGGTTGAATGCACTATGTCTATCAAACTGCATGCATTGTATGGGGTAAACACTTTTAGGGGCATTTTAACCACTTCCGGTTGGTCCAGGAAGCTTAGAATCAACACAGGTAGACCTCATAGTGGCCTGATGGACTGGTACCGAAGACAGGTTCATACGGCATTCATAACCCACATAGGCCTCAGGTTGAAATTAGGGGTGCAGGCAATGTATTCCTATGGGGAGAGATGACACTGTAATCTGTGAGATCAAAAAACACTGTTTTACTGTGAAGGGTTAATGCCACACGGTCAAGGTTAGGCTTGTTGAGATCGGGAGGACCTTAGGAACATTCAAGTGGTGGAATTTTTCTTCTCACCCTAACGGTTCTCTCACTGTCACTCAAAAGCAAATGACATTGTGGTGCAGGCTTCATTTTGGGCCTTCTATTCTAATGGTTGCTGCGCCTAGACCGAGCGAGCTACGGTCAAGCGGGATAGCTCGTTGAACTCAGAACAGTCTGGAGACTATGGTGATGCCATTTTTTGTGTTGATTTCAGAATGCCATTTTGGTGATGGTCCCTCTCCGTTTAAACATATTGCAAATGTACAAAAGTCAACTAGCAAGTCAGTGTCCATCAGTCAATTAGATGTCATTATGACACCAAATGGATATCAATTGACACCAAACCCACTTTTTCCTACTCATTTAGTAGCCAACTATCACATATGTCAGAGCAGGCCCATAATTCACAGCGCCTCTAGTTGAAAACATAATAAAAAGGTAAAACACATAGTTACGTTCTAGCTGCGGGTCCAGTTCGGACATTATGCGAAGTCCTATGTGAGGCGACCCCGAATCCCGAGTTTCGGCTCGATAGGTCATTTGGTGTCCGAGAAAAACCCTAATTGGTGCTGAAAATCCACTATTTTCCATGACTTGCTACGGGGTCCTTGAATGAGCTATCGGACAGAAACTTTGGGGTCCGTCTCTATGGGCCGAGCCGGTTTCAACGCACCTAGCCTTGCGTCTCTGAGACTTTTCTAAACGTCGTCATTTTCGTGATGCAAAAATGAATTGAAGTTATTCCAAATGTACGAGGCTGTTTCTCGGTCCGAGAACCGTCTAGAGCCACGTAACTCGCCACGCACCATGGCCCGGAGGTCTAGAACAGGTTTCTAAAGTTTCGGAACTCTAGGTCCGACCGTTCTTTTTTAGCTCCAACAAAGCTAACTATTGCGGCCACTGTCTGTCTCTACGCACCCCAATACGTCCCTCCATCCAAGTTGTGTTTTAGTGCAATTTTTTTTTCCTTTGATTTTTTTGGGGAAAAATGACTGATTTACAGTTCATGGGGGTTGCCTAATCACATATATGAAGTTTTGGACAGATCTGACTTTTTTAACCCTTCGAAACAGCCCCTGAGACACCAATTATGGCACTTCCGGTTGGCACAGGAAGCTATAAATCACCACATGTCTTGATTGACATGGCCACTTACAGAATCCTGAGTTTTAAGTCCTTACGTTAAGAATTGACTGATCTACACAGGGTTGAATGCACCATGTCTATCAAACTGCAGGCAGTGTATGGGTAAACACTTTTAGGGTGATTTGAACCACTTCCGGTTGGTCCAGGAAGCTTAGAATCAACACAGGTAGACCTCATAGTGGCCTGATGGACTGGTACCGAAGACAGGTTCATACGGCATTCATAACCCACATAGGCCTCAGGTTGAATTTTGTGGTGCAGGCAATGTATTCCTATGGGGAGAGATGACACTGTAATCTGTGAGATCAAAAAACACTGTTTTACTGTGAAGGGTTAATGCCACACGGTCAAGGTTAGGCTTGTTCAGATCGGGAGGACCTTAGGAACATTCCTATGGTGGAATTTTTCTTCTCACCCTAACGGTTCTCTCACTGTCACTCAAAAGCAAATGACATTGTGGGGCAGGCTTCATTTTGGGCCTAATATTCTAATGGTTGCTGCGCCTAGACCGAGCGAGCTACGGTCAAGCGGGATAGCTCGTTGAACTCAGCACAGTCTGGAGACTATGGTGATGCCATTTTTTGTGTTGATTTCAGAATGCCATTTTGGTGATGGTCCCTCTCTGTTTAAACATATTGCAAATGTACAAAAGTCAACTAGCAAGTCAGTGTCCATCAGTCAATTAGATGTCATTATGACACCAAACCCACTGTTTCCTACTCATTTAGATGCCAACTATCATATATGTCAGAGCAGTCCCATAATTCACAGCGCCTCTAGTTTAAAACATAATAAAAAGGTAAAACACATAGTTACGTTCTAGCTGCGGGTCCAGTTCGGACATTATGCGAAGTCCTATGTGAGGCGACCCCGAATCCCGAGTTTCGGCTCGATAGGTCATTTGGTGTCCGAGAAAAACCCTAATTGGTGCTGAAAATCCACTTATTTCCATGCCTTGCTACGGGGTCCTTGAACGAGCTATCGGACAGAAACTTTGGGGTCCGTCTCTATGGGCCGAGCCGGTTTCAACGCACCTAGCCTTGCGTCTCTGAGACTTTTCTAAACGTCGTCATTTTCGTGATGCAAAAATGAATTGAAGTTATTGCGAATGTACGAGGCTGTTTCTCGGTCCGAGAACCATCTAGAGCCACGTAACTCGTCACGCACCATGGCCCGGAGGTCTAGAACAGGTTTCTAAAGTTTCGGAACTCTAGGTCCGACCGTTCTTTTTTAGCTCGAACAAAGCTAACTATTGCGGCCACTGTCTGTCTCTACGCACCCCAATACGTCCCTCCATCCAAGTTGTGTTTTAGTGCAATTTTTTTTCCTTTGATTTTTTTGGGGAAAAATGACTGATTTACAGTTCATGGGGGTTGCCTAATCACATATATGAAGTTTTGGACAGATCTGAATTTTTTAACCCTTCGAAACAGCCCCTGAGACACCAATTATGGCACTTCCGGTTGGCACAGGAAGCTATAAGTCACCACATATCCTCATTGGGGTATGCTGTTACAGAATCCTGAGTTTTAAGTCCTTACGTTAAGAATTGACTGATCTACACAGGGTTGAATGCACTATGTCTATCAAACTGCATGCAGTGTATGGGTAAACACTTTTAGGGGCATTTGAACCACTTCCGGTTGGTCCAGGAAGCTTAGAATCGACACAGGTAGACCTCATAGTGGCCTGATGGACTGGTACCGAAGACAGGTTCATACGGCATTCATAACCCACATAGGCCTCAGGTTGAAATTAGGGGTGCAGGCAATGTATTCCTATGGGGAGAGATGACACTGTAATCT
>NW_023493764.1:90000-97500 GCF_013265735.2 Oncorhynchus mykiss
CCGGCCTTTGGGTGACCAGGTGCACATGGTCCTTTTGGGTGACCAGGTGCACATGGTCCTTTGGGTGACCAGGTGCACGCCGGCCTTTGGGTGACCAGGTGCACATGGTCCTTTGGGTGACCAGGTGCACGCCGGCCTTTGGGTGACCAGGTGCACATGGTCCTTTGGGTGACCAGGTGCACGCCGGCCTTTGGGTGACCAGGTGCACATGGTCCTTTTGGGTGACCAGGTGCACATGGTCCTTTGGGTGACCAGGTGCACGCCGGCCTTTGGGTGACCAGGTGCACATGGTCCTTTTGGGTGACCAGGTGCACGCCGGCCTTTGGGTGACCAGGTGCACATGGTCCTTTTGGGTGACCAGGTGCACATGGTCCTTTGGGTGACCAGGTGCACGCCGGCCTTTGGGTGACCAGGTGCACACGGTCCTTTTGGGTGACCAGGTGCACGCCGGCCTTTGGGTGACCAGGTGCACATGGTCCTTTTGGGTGACCAGGTGCACGCCGGCCTTTGGGTGACCAGGTGCACGCCGGTCCTTTTGGGTGACCAGGTGCACAAGTTCCATTTGGGTGACCAGGTGCACGCGGTTCATAACAGCGCGGTTATCTGCTTTAATGTCCGAGGAGGGGTGCTTAAGTGTGGGTGCCCTGGTTCACCTGGTATGCGAGGTTGTGGAGGTGGGGGGGGTCCCCTGCTGGTATCATCCCCGAAATAGAGGGGTGATACCCGGGTGGTGAGTAAGGGCCTACAAGCCTGGAGGTCAATAGCTCCAGGGGGTAAGCTCTACTGTCATGTCCGTAAATAGAGTGGTGTTACCCGGGTTTTGAACCATATTTTAATTTTTGGGTTACCAGATGCACACGGGTCTTTTGGAAAACAATCACAATCTGCATCCATCGTAATATCTTAAACTGTATATAAAGCACCTAAGGACGGGCCTGACCGAGAGAGGGCCGTAGTAGGGTACTCCCCTAGCGGGCTATATCAATAGAATGACCGGTAAAATGATTTAAAACAGTTTTATAATTTTTGGGTTACCAGATGCACACGGGTCTTTTGGAAAACAATCACAATCTGCATCCATCGTAATATATGAAACTGTATATAAAGCACTGAAGGACGGCCCCGACCGAGACAGGGCCTTAGTGGGGTGCTCCCATAGCGGGCTATATCAATAGAATGACCGGTAAAAGTATTTAAAACCGTTTTATAATTTTTGGGTTACCAGATGCACGTTTTCAATCACCAGTTGCACGGAGGATTAATAGCAATCTGCATCCATCGTGATTTCTTAAAGTGTGTAAAAAGCACCCAAGGACGGCCCTGACAGAGAGAGGGCCGTAGTGGGGCACTCCCCTAGCGGGCTATATCAATAGAATGACGGGTAAAAGTATTTAAAACCCTTTTATAATTTTTGGGTTACCAGATGCACGTTTTCAATCACCAGGTGCACGGAGGAAAATGAGCATTTGCATCCATAGTCATGTTTTAAACCGTCCATAAAGCACTCTTGGCCGGCCCCGGCAGAGAGAGAAAGAGATGGTGAAAAAAAAAAAAAATCATCATCAGACCTTCCATAAATAATTCGGGCCGGCCCCCATTGCTAAAGGTCCGTAGTAGGGTGCGCCATAAGCGGACATGAATAGATGGAACACCGCTAACCGCATAGAGAACCGTGTTTTGGGTGACCAGGTGCACGTTTTCAATCACCAGTTGCACATTTTCAATCACCAGTTGCACGGAGGATTAATAGCAATCTGCATCCATCGCGATTTCTTAAAGTGTCTATAAAGCACTCAGGACGGGCCCGACCGAGACAGGGCCTTAGTGGGGTGCTCCCATAGCGGGCAACAATGAGAGGGGTGCCTTTAAATTCATTTTGAACCATATTTGAAATTTTGGGTTACCAGATGCACGTTTTCAATCACCAGTTGCACGGAGGATTAATAGCAATCTGCATCCATCGTGATTTCTTAAAGTGTGTAAAAAGCACCCAAGGACGGCCCTGACAGAGAGAGGGCCGTAGTGGGGCACTCCCCTAGCGGGCTATATCAATAGAATGACGGGTAAAAGTATTTAAAACCCTTTTATAATTTTTGGGTTACCAGATGCACGTTTTCAATCACCAGGTGCACGGAGGAAAATGAGCATTTGCATCCATAGTCATGTTTTAAACCGTCCATAAAGCACTCTTGGCCGGCCCCGGCAGAGAGAGAAAGAGATGGTGAAAAAAAAAAAAAAATCATCATCAGACCTTCCATAAATAATTCGGGCCGGCCCCCATTGCTAAAGGTCCGTAGTAGGGTGCGCCATAAGCGGACATGAATAGATGGAACACCGCTAACCGCATAGAGAACCGTGTTTTGGGTGACCAGGTGCACGTTTTCAATCACCAGTTGCACATTTTCAATCACCAGTTGCACGGAGGATTAATAGCAATCTGCATCCATCGCGATTTCTTAAAGTGTCTATAAAGCACTCAGGACGGGCCCGACCGAGACAGGGCCTTAGTGGGGTGCTCCCATAGCGGGCAACAATGAGAGGGGTGCCTTTAAATTCATTTTGAACCATATTTGAAATTTTGGGTTACCAGATGCACGTTTTCAATCACCAGTTGCACGGAGGATTAATAGCAATCTGCATCCATCGTGATTTCTTAAAGTGTGTAAAAAGCACCCAAGGACGGCCCTGACAGAGAGAGGGCCGTAGTGGGGCACTCCCCTAGCGGGCTATATCAATAGAATGACGGGTAAAAGTATTTAAAACCCTTTTATAATTTTTGGGTTACCAGATGCACGTTTTCAATCACCAGGTGCACGGAGGAAAATGAGCATTTGCATCCATAGTCATGTTTTAAACCGTCCATAAAGCACTCTTGGCCGGCCCCGGCAGAGAGAGAAAGAGATGGTGAAAAAAAAAAAAAATCATCATCAGACCTTCCATAAATAATTCGGGCCGGCCCCCATTGCTAAAGGTCCGTAGTAGGGTGCGCCATAAGCGGACATGAATAGATGGAACACCGCTAACCGCATAGAGAACCGTGTTTTGGGTGACCAGGTGCACGTTTTCAATCACCAGTTGCACATTTTCAATCACCAGTTGCACGGAGGATTAATAGCAATCTGCATCCATCGCGATTTCTTAAAGTGTCTATAAAGCACTCAGGACGGGCCCGACCGAGACAGGGCCTTAGTGGGGTGCTCCCATAGCGGGCAACAATGAGAGGGGTGCCTTTAAATTCATTTTGAACCATATTTGAAATTTTGGGTTACCAGATGCACGTTTTCAATCACCAGTTGCACGGAGGATTAATAGCAATCTGCATCCATCGTGATTTCTTAAAGTGTGTAAAAAGCACCCAAGGACGGCCCTGACAGAGAGAGGGCCGTAGTGGGGCACTCCCCTAGCGGGCTATATCAATAGAATGACGGGTAAAAGTATTTAAAACCCTTTTATAATTTTTGGGTTACCAGATGCACGTTTTCAATCACCAGGTGCACGGAGGAAAATGAGCATTTGCATCCATAGTCATGTTTTAAACCGTCCATAAAGCACTCTTGGCCGGCCCCGGCAGAGAGAGAAAGAGATGGTGAAAAAAAAAAAAAATCATCATCAGACCTTCCATAAATAATTCGGGCCGGCCCCCATTGCTAAAGGTCCGTAGTAGGGTGCGCCATAAGCGGACATGAATAGATGGAACACCGCTAACCGCATAGAGAACCGTGTTTTGGGTGACCAGGTGCACGTTTTCAATCACCAGTTGCACATTTTCAATCACCAGTTGCACGGAGGATTAATAGCAATCTGCATCCATCGCGATTTCTTAAAGTGTCTATAAAGCACTCAGGACGGGCCCGACCGAGACAGGGCCTTAGTGGGGTGCTCCCATAGCGGGCAACAATGAGAGGGGTGCCTTTAAATTCATTTTGAACCATATTTGAAATTTTGGGTTACCAGATGCACGTTTTCAATCACCAGTTGCACGGAGGATTAATAGCAATCTGCATCCATCGTGATTTCTTAAAGTGTGTAAAAAGCACCCAAGGACGGCCCTGACAGAGAGAGGGCCGTAGTGGGGCACTCCCCTAGCGGGCTATATCAATAGAATGACGGGTAAAAGTATTTAAAACCCTTTTATAATTTTTGGGTTACCAGATGCACGTTTTCAATCACCAGGTGCACGGAGGAAAATGAGCATTTGCATCCATAGTCATGTTTTAAACCGTCCATAAAGCACTCTTGGCCGGCCCCGGCAGAGAGAGAAAGAGATGGTGAAAAAAAAAAAAAATCATCATCAGACCTTCCATAAATAATTCGGGCCGGCCCCCATTGCTAAAGGTCCGTAGTAGGGTGCGCCATAAGCGGACATGAATAGATGGAACACCGCTAACCGCATAGAGAACCGTGTTTTGGGTGACCAGGTGCACGTTTTCAATCACCAGTTGCACATTTTCAATCACCAGTTGCACGGAGGATTAATAGCAATCTGCATCCATCGCGATTTCTTAAAGTGTCTATAAAGCACTCAGGACGGGCCCGACCGAGACAGGGCCTTAGTGGGGTGCTCCCATAGCGGGCAACAATGAGAGGGGTGCCTTTAAATTCATTTTGAACCATATTTGAAATTTTGGGTTACCAGATGCACGTTTTCAATCACCAGTTGCACGGAGGATTAATAGCAATCTGCATCCATCGTGATTTCTTAAAGTGTGTAAAAAGCACCCAAGGACGGCCCTGACAGAGAGAGGGCCGTAGTGGGGCACTCCCCTAGCGGGCTATATCAATAGAATGACGGGTAAAAGTATTTAAAACCCTTTTATAATTTTTGGGTTACCAGATGCACGTTTTCAATCACCAGGTGCACGGAGGAAAATGAGCATTTGCATCCATAGTCATGTTTTAAACCGTCCATAAAGCACTCTTGGCCGGCCCCGGCAGAGAGAGAAAGAGATGGTGAAAAAAAAAAAAAAATCATCATCAGACCTTCCATAAATAATTCGGGCCGGCCCCCATTGCTAAAGGTCCGTAGTAGGGTGCGCCATAAGCGGACATGAATAGATGGAACACCGCTAACCGCATAGAGAACCGTGTTTTGGGTGACCAGGTGCACGTTTTCAATCACCAGTTGCACATTTTCAATCACCAGTTGCACGGAGGATTAATAGCAATCTGCATCCATCGCGATTTCTTAAAGTGTCTATAAAGCACTCAGGACGGGCCCGACCGAGACAGGGCCTTAGTGGGGTGCTCCCATAGCGGGCAACAATGAGAGGGGTGCCTTTAAATTCATTTTGAACCATATTTGAAATTTTGGGTTACCAGATGCACGTTTTCAATCACCAGTTGCACGGAGGATTAATAGCAATCTGCATCCATCGTGATTTCTTAAAGTGTGTAAAAAGCACCCAAGGACGGCCCTGACAGAGAGAGGGCCGTAGTGGGGCACTCCCCTAGCGGGCTATATCAATAGAATGACGGGTAAAAGTATTTAAAACCCTTTTATAATTTTTGGGTTACCAGATGCACGTTTTCAATCACCAGGTGCACGGAGGAAAATGAGCATTTGCATCCATAGTCATGTTTTAAACCGTCCATAAAGCACTCTTGGCCGGCCCCGGCAGAGAGAGAAAGAGATGGTGAAAAAAAAAAAAAATCATCATCAGACCTTCCATAAATAATTCGGGCCGGCCCCCATTGCTAAAGGTCCGTAGTAGGGTGCGCCATAAGCGGACATGAATAGATGGAACACCGCTAACCGCATAGAGAACCGTGTTTTGGGTGACCAGGTGCACGTTTTCAATCACCAGTTGCACATTTTCAATCACCAGTTGCACGGAGGATTAATAGCAATCTGCATCCATCGCGATTTCTTAAAGTGTCTATAAAGCACTCAGGACGGGCCCGACCGAGACAGGGCCTTAGTGGGGTGCTCCCATAGCGGGCAACAATGAGAGGGGTGCCTTTAAATTCATTTTGAACCATATTTGAAATTTTGGGTTACCAGATGCACGTTTTCAATCACCAGTTGCACGGAGGATTAATAGCAATCTGCATCCATCGTGATTTCTTAAAGTGTGTAAAAAGCACCCAAGGACGGCCCTGACAGAGAGAGGGCCGTAGTGGGGCACTCCCCTAGCGGGCTATATCAATAGAATGACGGGTAAAAGTATTTAAAACCCTTTTATAATTTTTGGGTTACCAGATGCACGTTTTCAATCACCAGGTGCACGGAGGAAAATGAGCATTTGCATCCATAGTCATGTTTTAAACCGTCCATAAAGCACCCAGGGCCGGCCCCGGCAGAGAGAGAGAAAAAGAGGGGAAAAGTGTTGAAAAAAAAAAAAAATCATACCTTCCATAAATAATTCGGACCGGCCCCCATTGAAAAGGTCCGTAGTAGGGTGCATCATTATCGGACATGAATCTCGGGAACACCGCTAACCGCATAGAGAACCGTGTTTTGGGTTACCAGATGCACGTTTTCAATCACCAGTTGCACGGAGAGAGAAAAAAAAAAATCATACCTTCCATAAATAATTCGGACCGGCCCCCATTGAAAAGGTCCGTAGTAGGGTGCATCATTATCGGACATGAATCTCGGGAACACCGCTAACCGCATAGAGAACCGTGTTTTGGGTGACCAGGTGCACGTTTTCAATCACCAGTTGCACGGAGAAAAAAAAAGTAATCATACCTTCCATAAATAATTCAGGCCGACCCCCATTGAAAAAGGTCCGTAGTAGGGTGCATCATTATCGGACATGTATATCTGTAACACCGGCAAGCGCATTGAGAACCGCATTTTTGGGTTACCAGATGCACGTTTTCAATCACCAGGTGCACGGCTGTGAAAAGTGGGACTCTGTCATTTTTCGACCAATTTCTGTAATTTTCAAAAAATGATTAAAAATACTTCCCGAAGGGCTAGAGGTCCCAAATTTCGTCTCATACCCTCTCTCGTGATGGGCAACAATTACATAATGTAAAAAAAAATTCGCATCCACAGGAACCTATGCATCCTGTGACATTCACTTTTTTCCCAAAACTTGAAACACGATTTCCTATTAAAATGTTTTATACAAAAACGTTTTTAATTGAATGTAAATGCTCGTCTATTTATGCACTTTCGTGCAAAAAAAACCCCATCAAGATCGGATGTGTACTTTTTGATTTATCACGTTTTTGTTGAATTTGACCCCCGATGGTGGGGCGCACAGAAGCCCTGTGAGGTTCAGGGCTTCATCGATATTTGGCCTGTTTTGGATTACACACTCAGTGGCGGGTCGACCAGACAGGTACCGGCGCGATTTCAGAAACCTGGTTTTTGGCAACAGGACTTCCATGTCCTAGAGAGACGGGGGTGGTGTCAAACTGCTCAGTCCGAATAGAAAATGAGTAACGGACAGTTTTGAGGGAAGTCAGACCCTCAGAACCATGGTACTTTGGACATTTTCCCGCCGGCGACCGATTTAGTGGTTTGACCAGACCCTTCGGCGCCCGATG